>NC_133623.1:52422862-52480362 GCF_048593235.1 Sminthopsis crassicaudata | reverse complement strand
GTGTTCGCCTTCATCAGCAGCCTTTTAGGCAAATGGTGGATGGTTCCTCCCTCAGTCAGATAAAGATGATCATTGAGGGTCGTTTCCAAATGCAAATCCCAAAGATCAGCAGTTAGAGGGGCCCAGATGATCCAGACCCCTCCTTCAATAAAACTTACCTATCCTGTATTTTAGCTTGACTGATATAATTAACTAGAGGATCATACAGTGTTAGAATTAGACAGGGCTTTCAAGGTCATTTGGGCAATCCCTCCATTTTCCAGAACTGATTCTCAATCTTTCCCAACACCCTACAGCTCTAAGCACAGGAAAGCAGATTTAAAGCGAAGAGGAACTTCTGAACTCATTTAGACCTAAGATTATAGCATCACAGATCACAGAGCTAGAGCTGAAAGGAACCTTAGAATCATCTCATCCAACTTATTCATTTCACAGATGAGGAAACTAAGGCTTAGATTATGCACCAGGTGCCAGAACTACAGCCACAACAACAATTGTAACGACAAAGACAATAATTATAGAACCCATCACAATGACCATGATGACCACAATAATTGCTAGTGCCTTAATGTTTACAAAACACCTCATCAGATCTTCACAACAATCCTGGAAGATAGCTGCTATTATTATTCCCATTTCTTTTTAAAAATTTTTTCTTTATTAAAGCTTTTATTTTTCAAACCATATGTGTGAACAATTCTTCAACATTAGTCCTTGCAAAACCTGGTGTTCCAGTTTTCCCTCCCTTCCTCCATGGCCTCCCCTAGATGACAAGTAGTTCAATATATGTCAAATATGGTAGACATATATGTTAAATCCAAAATATACACACATATTTATATAATTATCTTGCCGCACAAGAAACATCAAACCAGGAGAGAAAGAGAGAGAGAGAGAGAGAGAGAGAGAGAGAGAGAGAGAGAGAGAGAGAGAGAGAGAGAGAGAGAGAGAGAGAGAAGCAAAATAAAATGCAAGAAAACAACAACAAAAAGAGTGAAAATGCTGTGTTGTGAACTACACTCAGTTCCCAGCATTCTCTCTCTGGGTGTAGATGGCTCTCTTTATCAGTGAAGAATTGGAGCTGGCCTCAATCATCTCACTGTTGACAAGAGCCACATCCATCAGAATTGATCATCATATAATCTTGTTGCTGTGTTAAATGGTCTCAAGGTTCTGCTCATTTCGCTTAGCATCATTTCATGTATTATTCCTGTTCCACAGATGGGGAAATAGAGGGCTCAAATGACTTACCCAGGGTCACACAGCTATTACGTTTCTGAGAGCAGAGAAGACTTGGGTTTTCCTGCCTCTGGGTGCAGTGTTATATTGCTCCTGTCAAAGATGGCTAGGGGCAAAGTGAGGATTTGAACCCAGGTCGTCTGCCTCTGGATCCTGAGCTCTTTCTGATCGCCTCTAATACTCTGTCTCTCTCTAAAACTGCACTAGGCACTGAGGATGCAAAGAGACAGTCCCTGCCCTCAAGGAGCGTCCATTCTAACAAAGAGTTTACAATCGATCCACTGGAAGGCAAGATGATCCCGATTTGCTGGGTAGCAAGGAGCTTCCAAGGTTGGGATAAAGGTGGTCTTAGAAGCCACGGGGATGGAGACTGGGGAAAGAGACTTTGGGAGGTTGCTGCAGGCTCTGAGCCAACTGCTAGCCGAGGGGACAAAAACAAGCAGCGAGATGGCATTGCAAGGGCGACCCTTGGATGAGAGGGCCCCCATCATTGGATCTAACACAATCATTCTGGCCCATAGCTATCTTTATAGTCTTAGGAGCTTAGGATGAGTGTGGAGGAAGTGATACTGAAAGATAAATGTGGAGCAGCCACCAAAGTGACAAGAAGAAATAGCCCAAGGGGTGAAGATGGAGCATCTAGTCAAGGGAGGTGACTATCTGCAAATGGAAGGGAAAAGTCATTGTAACTAGTGGAGGCAGGCGAGGACTATGGGAGGGAGTCACTGTGGGAAAAGGGGGAGGGAATTGGGGAGGGACAGTGGGGCCTCTGCAAATGGAAAGGAAAGATCATTGTAAGGAATGGGGAACAGGAATGTGGAGGGAAGTCACTGTTTGAAAATGGTGGGAACTGATTGAGGGGAAAGCAGGGCCACTGTCTGCAAAATCAGGGGCCCAGAGTTTGTTCATGGCCAGGAGGATGAGTGAAATCATCACTCCAGCCATTTGCTCTCATCAGGCACAATCCCAACTCTGCAGAGCCAAGCTGTTCTTTCCCTCTTCCCTTCCTGACAGACTCTTTCCCCGGTGTCGGGGACGACGTTCTTGCCACTAATTGGACAGGCGGGTGGGATGCACGCCTCTCCGCAAGCACAAGCGGCCAAAGAGGAGAAAGGAAATGGGGAGAGCTTAACCTGATCATTTCCGACTCCCCTTCCACCCAGAACATTTCTTAGCACAAAGTGATAACAGCTGATTCCTTGTTACTAGATGTGAAAGGATGCGGTTACTGCTATGGCTGGGCTTGAACAGAAAAAGTAAAGAAACAACAGAACGTTGCATTTGGGAGGGACTTCTGGGATCATTTGGCTCAATCGTCTCATTTGAGGAGAAAACTGAAGCCCAGGAAGGTTAGATGACTCGTTCCTGGTGTCAAAAAGTTAGTAAGCATCAGATATGGCATTTGAACTCAGGTCCTCTAACCCCAAATCAATTGCTCTTTCCACTACAGCACAATGGCTTTTAGATAAGAAAGAGAATCAGGGCATGAACCTAAGCCTTTGGACCCTAAGCCCATTGCTCCTTCCTTTCCTGAATCAATCTCTGCCAATTTCTCACTTGATGTGCTTTTTGACTAATTACACCCATTAGTAGGATGGCCTGCTGGAAATAGGGACTCAGTCACTGGCCAGGAACAGTGTTTCTCTAATTGGTTTTTTCTTCTTTCTCTAATGCGTATAAAGGGGCAGCAAGGTGGTGCTACAGTGGACAGCGTGCCAGGCCTGGAGTCAGAAAGGCCTGAGTTCAAATTCAGTCTTAGACTCTTACTAGTTGTGTTACCCCAAGAAAGTCACTTAACCCTGTTTGCCTCAGTTTTCTCATCTGTAAAAATAAGCTGGAGACGCAATGGCAAAGCACTCCAGTATCTCTGCCAAGAAAATCTAAAATGGAATCACAAGGAGTTGCACAAGACTCAAAACAATGGAAAGACGACAAATACGTGTAAATCTCTTTCAAATTAGACTGAAAGATGCTTCACATGCCCTGGCCAGTTCTGCATCCCTTCCTCTCCCTCCATGACTGGCCACAGTCATGGTTCCCAATAAGCACTACTCGATTTCATGAAAAACAAGCTAACTGGGTAGCTAGGTGGTGCAGGGGACAGAGTACCAGCCCTGAAGTCAGGGGGAACTAAGTTCAAATCTGGTCTCACACTTACTGGGCAAGTTACTTAACCCCAATCGCCTCAACAAAAGCAAAAGAACAAAAACTAACAAAAATAAGCTAACCCACGTAGGAATTATGGCTTCATAGACTCATAGGACCACAGATTTCAAGTTGGAAGGAAATTGGCTCTAATCCCTACCCTGCTCTCCTTCACGTGGTGCTTTAATCATTCATGTTAATCAGTCTTTTGAACAATCAGCGTTCCCGAGAATGTGAGAACTTGCTTCCACCTCTCCACAATCCTCCCTGCAGTCCAACACCTCTCCTAACCCCATCCACAGAGACTGAGAACAAGGCAGATTGTCAACAAGTAGTGCCCACCCTTCCTGCTGTGACCCTCCCTGCAGGCTGCTTACAGACTGCTTTTCTCGGCCACGTTTCTGATGGCACACTGCTTTTCTCCTCAAAGACTTGAAATGGCTCCTCATTGTTTATGGAACAAAATTAGCTGTTTCTCGTGCCATTCCAAGCCCTTCCCCTCCGTCCATCTGTCTTCCATCCACTTTCCCAGCTGCATCTCCCCCGTCCCTCACGTGCACGGTGCTCCCAGGCTGGGCTAATTATCATCTTGAAAACACCTTGCGCTTCTCATTTCTGTGGATTTGCTCACACCGTTCCCGACCTCAGGAACTCTTCTACATTTGTCCCCTTACACTTGAAGCTTTTTGGCAATCCTTCAAGGCTCGGGGTAAAGCCCACCTCTTCCTGACACTCCCCATCCATGAATGATCCCTTTTCTACCTGAGAACTCACAGTTCCTTGTGTTTACCTTCGCCATATGTACTCATTCTACTTGGTTCCACAGGATTGGTTGTTTGTTTTTGTGGTCTTTGATTGATGTAGATTCTCTTTTCCGGAGGGCAGGGGCTGAATATACTTGTGAATTTCTCCATGGGCCTGAAATAGGGCTGCATACACACACACACACACACACACACACACACACACACACACACACACACACACTATCATACATATACTCACACACACACCACTCAATAAATACTCGTCAGTTTTGTGAAAACCAATGGGTCCATTCATATACCATTCCAGGCATGGTGTTTGCACTTAAGGCTTGATTAATGGGATTAACTTGTTCCTCATGTAGAGTTTAGAAACTATCAAATCCAAACCTTTTACTTTACAGATTAGGAAATGGAGGACCAAAAAAAAAAAAAAAAAAAAAAAAACAAATGACTCCCCCAAAACCTTACAGTTTTAATGTCTGAGAGAAAGATTGAATTCAGGTTTCCAAAGTTCAAAATCCAATACCCTATCCAAAATGGAGAGGCAGCTAGGTGGCGCTGCAATGGACAGAGTGCCAGGCCTACTAGAGTCAGAAAAAAGTCTTCTTTCCGAGTTCAAATCCAGCCTCAAATACTTATTAGATATGTGTGACCCTGAGCAAGTCACTTCACCCTGTTTGCTCAGTTTCCCCATTTGTAAAAGGAAGGAAATGGTCGACCACTCCATAATTTCTACCCCAAAAAAGCCAAAAGGGGTCACAGAGAGTCGGATGTGACTGAAATGGCCGAACGACAACAGATCCAGTACGTGATGAAGATACAGATCTGGCAATACATCTTCTTTCCTCTACTAGATGATAGGGTCCTTGAAGGCGTATACTATTTTATCTATCTTTGTATCCTCCTCATCCCCGCCTCCACCCCAAGCAGGAGTATCAGACGGAGTGCTGCATAGTTCCAATTCTGCAATATTTCCCAAGTACAGCTGTTTTGGCCTCCCAGGGGTGGGGAGGGGGACCAGTCATGGCACATCGTAACACATTTGTTTATCAAAACTCCAGGCTGGGCCGACTGTCGGGAGAATTTGTTTGGGAGTTTACGCTTCTCTGGGTGCCGATGTATAATGGCTGTCACTGTTGATGGGAATTGTACCACTTCCAAAGAGGGGGGGAAAAGCCCCTCAAGAAGCTTGTAATGATGGCTCAGGAGAGTATATTGACAACATAAATGTTAGCGCAGTTATGTATAGGCTCCATCTGCTTCCTAGCTGGATAAATTTAGGTGTGCTATTTATATAATTGAGTGCCTGGGTCTGTATATTTTGGGTGGCTGTTGAAGGAGTAGATGTTTATCTCGCGTCAGATTAAGGGAGCACAGCTAGCTTGGCCTTTGGGAGGCAACAGGCAGACTGGATTTTTAAAACTGTTCTGGAGGGCTTTGTTTCATCGGGGTTCCATGGTGCCCAGTTAAGGAGCAGTCCGAGTTTGGCCCTGGCCAATGAGTTGAGAAAACTAGCCTAGAATCAGATGCTCCGTGAGACGGAGATGACCTCAGAGATCCCTTTGCCCAGCTCGGCTTCACACATCAATCTTTTCCACACCACTGCGAAGGAGCAATCTCTCCCTAAATAGCATCTCTCTTCTGTCTCATCTCACCTCATATTAGCAGTGTATTTTGGGAATGAGGAACACAGTTGGGTCTGTACACTGGAGATGAGTCTCCTAGATGTCGCCCTGACTTGATTTAGGGAAGAAGCGTGTATTTAAGTTGACCTTGGACTGCCCTCAGCGCTGGCATGCCATTGGCAAATGAATGCATCATCTGCAAGTTTTGTGGTGCAAAGTATAAAGGAGCAGGGAAGCAAAAGCCAAATAGGACTCTGAGGAGCTTCTGGCAGCTCCCATG
This sequence comes from Sminthopsis crassicaudata, assembly GCF_048593235.1. NCBI lineage: Eukaryota > Metazoa > Chordata > Mammalia > Dasyuromorphia > Dasyuridae > Sminthopsis > Sminthopsis crassicaudata. Next base: position 52,474,306 of record NC_133623.1, on the reverse strand, counting down.
CAGTTTGAATTGTTTGTTTTTTTCCTGTAGTCTCCCTTGGCACTGCTGTATGTGGCCCTGACTCTTTTGCTGCCATGAAAGGTCAGCAGAAGTACATGTGGCATTTTTGTGCTTCCCCAAGTGTCTCATGGGATCGCTCACCAAACTCTATGCTGCTCCAAAGGCGGGACCCAGAGAAAAATGAGAGGGAACAGGCATTTCATGTCCTCAGTCAGATGGGCGTATGTGCACCTGACGGACCTTCACCTCTTACTACAAGACACTGTCCAATGGAGGGACATCATCATAGAACATTCATGCTCAGGTCTGAGGTCCTGCTCACTAGACTTCCTGACCTCAGGGAGACAAAACATCTGATTTCTGGATGTCCCTGCATTTTTCAACAATGAAAACCCTAAGAAAAGAGCAGATGACTTCCCCAGTGAAGGAACTTCTGACATGGATGGAAATAAAACGGTGACGAAGGTAATGATATAAAAATTAAGGTAAGAACACAATTGCCATTTGAATTCAAAACTGTAGTAGGAAGGGCAGAAGGGCTACACGGTTTTCCCCAAAGGCTGATTAAAAAAAGATGGGCTCTGATTTGGCTCTGAAGAAGGAAGAGGGATAAGCAATATCAGGCAAGCTGGGAAAGCCAGTGTGGCCAGATTGAATGAAGTGTGCTGAGAATGAGAGGGCTGAAGTTAGACAGCTCTCCGACTCCTGGCCAGGCCTCCTGGGGGCAAGTCACTCTGATTGTTTCTGGCCCTTTCCAGCACAGAGAAGCAATATTTGTACAACATTGCAGCTCAACTTTTCTGCTTTCAATTAGCCTATTGATATTGCATCTTGCAGTCAATGGCTATAATAGCACCTGTTTTACTTCTAACTAGGACATAAAACCCATTATTTTCTATCTTGCATGTTTATTGGAACCTCTCCAGTGTACGACAAATAACTGTCATAAAGCTTCGGAGGTTGAATATCACTTTACCTGTTCCCCTGTACCCATAAATGTGAATAAATAGAGACCACTACTTTTGCTTTGGATATACTATGCAATACACCAATTTGTTTAATGGCTTGCCTTAAAAAAATTAAATATGGTTCCAGAGGCATTTTGCTGCTTGACCGACCCATACGAAGTTGAGAACAAGAAACAGTAAGCACTGCTAAGGACTCTTGGATGTCTCCTTCCTAAAGCAGGTTGTAAGGTGCTAACTTGGCAGTATTGAAATTGCAAGATCATGTCTACAGTCCCTGAATAGTTATAGGGCGGAAGGAGAATGAATTACCTTTGAAATGTGCCTTTATCCTAGCAGACAAGCTTTTCTCAAAGAGATGAGAAGTCATCAGATCACAGGATTAAAGATGGAAGAGCCTGAAGAAATCATCCAGTCCAACCATTTCATTTAACCAAAGAGGAAACAGAAATCAAGAAAGGTCAAGTGCTTTGTCCGAGGTCGCACGGGAAGGAAGAGGCAGCCATGAGGTGATAAGTCAGGTCATCAATCAGTACTTTTTCTAGTGGCTAAGTCTCCCTCTCCTTATTCATCCTTCACGCTATGGATGGACTAGCTTTCCTTAGGCACTGCTCTGAGTCCATTATCCTTGGACCACCACTACCACTCCCAAACTGCGGATGGCTCTCCATTCAGATGCATTAGCTTCCATACAAGAAGAGGAGGGAGAAAAAGAGGAAGAACAAGAACAAGAACAGGTAGAAAAGGAAGAGGAGGAAGAGGAAGAAAAGGAGAAAAGGAGGAGGAAGAAGAAGAGAAAATGAAGGAGAAGGAGAGCAGCAGCACCAGCAATAGCAACAAGAAGTAACATTTATAAGTGATATGGGTTGAGGTCCCTTTAAGATTCCTTTCTGATCCCCAACCCCCATGGCTGACCTTTGATTTACAAATCCTGGTCATCTGGGCTTTCCCAGCTCCCACCAGATCTGAGCTAACTTGGGCTTTCCCAGTCCCCCACTATCTGCTCAGGTGTCCCCAACCCCCACAAACAGCTTCCTCCATATCTAAAAACCCATTGAATTCTATTCAATGCTAACCCTGGCCGAACCTGCCAGGAGCCTGGGACACCACCCACCTTCAAGATCACCAAAAGCCCCATTATAAAAAGGGAACCCTGGAGCCCATTCTTTTGCAGGAGCCTTAAAAATGGTGTCCTTACACTGGCCATGTAAGGGTTCCTTTCCACTTGGCGACCAGCTCTGGCCCTGGCGTCTTTCTACCTTTACCCTTACTTCCAAACCCCTTACCTAACTCTCATCATAAGTTTGCAGTTTTATACTGGGAAATGGATGCCATAATTCTCCCCATTGTACAGATGAGCAAACTGAAGTTAAGTGACTTACAGAGTCTCATAGTTTCTAAGTCTTTGAGGCAGGATTAACTCTTCCTGACTCCCAACTCCAGCACTCCATCCATCTGCCAGGTTGTCCCTATGGTGGGGCCAAGTGACGGCTCTCCCAGAAAAGGTCTTCTATACTTGAGTAAGAAGCCGGGGCACATGTGTTCTTTCCCAAAGCAGACACCCCTAGCTCCATGGGAAGGGCTCCATTCCAACCCCATCTCCTCTCAGCATGAACCTTAAAGATCTATTGAATCATAAGCTATTATTTGAATCCAGTGATCTAGGTCCTGAGAGCAGGGTCACATTACACTACTGCATATCCCATCCTAAACACTCACCATTGCTGGGCCTAGTACCTTCATGTGTGTTCCATTGCACGTTTATATTTCAAATATTTCTGGGATGAAGTAGGTACTTTTAAAATGTTTACTACCTTACTTTCCCTTCCCCAAAGCCAGCATGGCCAGCTCCACGGGATATGCTCCCACCCAATCTTTCTACTCCTGAGCACATAAACTTTAAAGCACTCTAGAGACCCCAGCCATCATCACAAGGGTCAAAAAGTTGTCCGCCAACAACTTAGGGGCTCAAAAATGGAAAGGTTAGTTTTTCCACACAAGGAACTTTTATTTTTCTACCCTGACTGCCAGACCTACTTCGCTCTTCAACAACCAGGTGGCAGAAGTCCTTACTGCCACCATCTTGGTCTTATTTCAGCCTGAGAATGAGTTTGAGAAGCTTTCCATCAAGGCAAAGCATGTTCAGACTTTACCCTCCCCCTTATCAGGGGGGTTAAAAAAAAGTAGTGACTGGGTGAGCACATTTCTGCTGGAAAGATGAGGTTTTTGAGATCCTTTTTCAAAGACAAATTCTGTCTGTGTCCTTGAGACAGTTAATGAGATATGCTAATTTGGGATAAATAGGTCTGCTATGAATTCTTGATAAGAAAACATCTGCTTGGCTCACTTTCTTTGCTTTCAAGGGAGGGAGTAGAGTCTGAAGACAATGAGGTATGATAAGGAGGTATAAGCAGCCGCCTTGAAGAAAACAATTTAAAGGAACTAATTGTTTCCCAAGTCTGAGCTCCCAAAGTAGAAAGCACAGAGAAGAGATGGTTAGATTTCCTAAGGTGACAGGGCTGACATCCAAAGTGCCCGGGAGCTGAATGTTAGGAACCATAACAGGGTCCTTGGAAAGCAGGTAATGGGGCCATTAGATGACAATTTCCTTAGCCAAAGGAGCACTTAGGGGATGTGGGGGAGTAAGGGAGAAGGGGGTTGGTGGTAGGAGTGGGAGAGACATACAGATGCTAACTGGAAATAAAGAACTGAAGTAAAATGACCAAGAGTAGCCTCAAGACTTGGTCTCTCCTCAAGAATCCAAACGTCTAAGGTTCTGTCATAATCAAGTTTTCTTGTCTGTCCCTATTACCCCCCTCCATTTCTATTAACTTCTCCCTTTCTTTGTCAGTCTCATGAAGTCTTTCTCAGAATCATATTTTTAAATACAGAAAACAAAATACATAAATTATCTAATTTAACATGTCATTTTCTTCAATTATATATAAAAATAATTTTAACATTCTTTTTTTTTTCAAATTTTGAGTTCATTTTTTTCTCTCCCCCTATTGAGAAGGCAAGCAATTTTTCAAATTTAATTTAATATTTTTATTTTTCCCAATCACCTATAAAAACAATTTCAATTTTTTTTAATTTTGAGTTCCAAATTCTAATACATAAATTATCAAGGAAAACAGTGATATTGAAATACAATCATATATATATATATATATATCTATAGATATATATCTATATATATAGATATATATATATCTATATATATCTATATATATATAGATATATATCTATAGATATATATATAGAGAGAGATATATTTAGTACATACACAGATCTCAGGCTAAAAACTGTGGATTTAACATTATAGGGTTTTTCTATATATTGAGATGGCAAGCAATTTTTCAAATTTAATTTAATATTTATATTTTTCCTCAATTACCTATAAAAACAATTTTAAGATTTTTTTTGTCAAATTATATATATAGACAAATCCACAGATCTCAGGCTAAGAACTGCGGGTTTAATGTTATAGAGTTTTTCTATATATTAAGAAGGCAAGCAATTTAATATTTTTATTTTTCCTCAATTACCTATAAAAACAATTTTAAGATTTTTTTGTCAAATTATATACATATATATATATATATATGTATATACACATAAATTATCAAGGAAAACAGTGACATTGAAATACAATCATATATATGTATGTGTGTGTATATATATATGTATATGTTTATATATATATATATAAACATATATGTTTACATGTATATATGTATTATTTGTTTACATATATAAATATATATATATATGTAAACAAACAAACAAATACACAGGTCTCAGTTTAAGAACTGCTCATTTAATGTTAGTTTTTCCTTCTGTGGGTGAAAAGGATTCTCTTTAAATCGAGTCTCCTTCAAGTCTCAACTCAAGATCTTCCTTCTAAATGAGATCTTTCCTGCCTCTCCCTCCCTGCGGCAACTTTCCGTAACTTCCCTCCAAATTATGGTGCATGTCTTTTGTACACCTGCATGTGGACATGTTTTCTATGCCTTCAATGTAAGTTCCTGGAGAGCAGGAACTTTTGTCTGCCTAGCACAGAAGACATGAATTATATTTCAGGCCTCTAGGTGGCATAGCCTGTAGTCAGGAAGACCCAAGTTCAAATTCTACTCTAGACATTTACCCACTAACCTTGGAAAATCCACCACACACTCTGTTTGTCTTCGTTTTCTCCTTTATAGTCTCAACGGTAAAATGGGAGCAATAATAGCATGTACCTGTCAGGGTTGTGGGGATTACTTGAGGTAACATTAGTAAAGTGCTTAGAATAGTACCTGGCATAGGAACAATATTATTATGTCCTAAATAAATGCCTGATGGGGGTACTTGAGCTAGGGAAGGAAATGATTTTTTTGGTTTGTTCTTTTTTCCCTCTTTAACTCCTTTTAAGACCCAAATCAAATTCCCATGATTCAATGGAAGAGTGATAGATTTATAGGCAGACAAGTTGAATTCTTAAACAATGCACATACCCTTTTTGGATCTTAATGTCTTCCTCTATCCTTTCTTGAACCTTTTCATTTGGGGGTAGGGTAAAGTAGGAATAAGGATTGCTTTAATGGAAAGGAGCCCTTTATCAACCTGAAATGGGCCCAAGATGCTGTGGCTATTGACTTCAGTGACCTGATGACTAGTGGAGGTTGAATTCAATCATCTCTAATTCTTCAGTGGCATAACCTAGGATTCTAAAAGTAGGTTAAACCTGGGTTTCTAGATCCTCAGAGAATAAGACTATGGATGCTGAGAGGCAATGTAGCAATGTAGCATTGATCTTCAAGGAGCAAGGATTCTCCAAAGCCATTTAGTGTCAACAAGAATCTGATTGACGTCGCATCCTATAGACATAAGGTCATCCCACTTTTATCTAAAGAGCTCCAATGAGGGGAAGTCACTACTTCCCATGGTAACTCATTCTCCTTGGAGACAGTCATAATTGTTAGGAAGTTTCTCCTGACATCAAGCTTTTTTGCTTTTTATACTCTAAGCACACCAAATCTAATCGTTCTTTCATGGGACAGCCTTTTGAAACTACTTGAAAACAGATATCATGTTGCCCCACTATGTATTCTCTTTTCCAAGATAAATTGTCCCAGTTTCTTTCACAAATCTTCCCTTGGCACAGTCTCAAGGCTCTTCAATATCCTAGTTTTTTGCTTCTGGAAACTTTTTATCTTCTCAACATCCTCATAAAAGGTAAGTCCCCAGTCTGAACAAAAACATCTAAATATTTCCTGACCAGAACAAAATAGACTATTGCATCTCCTTATTCCCCAAACCATGATCCTCTAAAACAGTCTAAGACTGCATTAGCTCTTTAGGATGCCATATAAAATCATTGAACTTATACTAAATGTGTCCTAGAAAATATTTAACAACCAGCTCTCCAAAAATGTACATATGACACATTTTTACATTTAATCTACATTATTAATGTTTTCTCCAGCACTTTCTTATGTCTACAAAATTAACAAAATAATAAATCAAGTTCTGATTGGTAGCTTTTGACAACTTTCCAAACTGCATATACTTATAACAATAATTTGACAATCAGCTCTCAGAGGTGGGGCAGTGCCTCTAGTACAGCCCTAAATTGTGGTTCCCTAAAATCACGTTTTCTCAGAATCTTATCAAGCCACTTCTCTGTCATTTTGTACTTGAAGAACTAATTTCTTGAATGCAGGTGTATCCCTATTAAATATAGGGATTTAGTTTGAATACAACATTGTTTTTTCTATGGATATGATTAATTAGGCTAATAATTTTTCTGATTGTGTTCAACTACCCTTATAAGCCTTGTATAGACTAATTTGATCATAATGAATCATTTTTACTTTACTGATAGAGTTGCTTTGCTATTATTTTATTTTAAAATGTATACTAATCTGCATTAATAATTTTGATCGATACCTATCTTTCGCTATTTATTTCTCCCTGGTTTCAGTATTAGGACCATATTTTGTTTAGACAAGGAATCTGGCAAAGTACCATCTTTCTATTTTTAAGAGCATTTTATGTAGAATAGGAATTATTTGTTCATTGAACATTTAATGGAAATTTCTTTTAAATCTGGTACAATAGTTTTCTTATTTGGAAGTTCATTTATCTCTTGCTCCATTTTTCTTTATTTTAAATTAATTTTATAATTATAATTTTTCTGACAGTACATATGCATGGGTAATTTTTTTTTTTACAAAATTATCCCCTGTATTCACTTTTCCAAATTTTCCCCTCCCTCCCTCTATTCCCTTCCCTAGATGCCAGGCAATCCCATACATGTTAAATGTGTTACACTATATCCTTAATACAATATATGTGTGTAAAACCAAATTACTTGTTGCATGATAAGAATTGGATTCCAAAGGTACAAGTAACCTGGGTAGAAAGACAATAGTGCAAACATTTTACACTCATCTCCTAGTGTTCCTTCTCTGGGTGTAGCTGTTTCTGTCCATCATTGATCAACTGGAAGTGAGTTGGATCTTCTTTATGTTGAAGATTTCCACTTCCATCAGAATACGTCTTCATACAGTATCGTTGTTGAGGTGTATAGTGATCTCCTGGTTCTGCTCATTTCACTCAGCATCAGTTCATGTAAGTCTCTCCAGGCCTCTCTGTATTCATCCTGCTGGTCATTTGTTACAGATCTTGTTCCATTTTTCCTTCTAAAAACTATTCTTTTAGACTTTCTTTTTCTTGTTCTGTTAATTTGGTAAATTAAACTTTTTTAAGGCATTCCTTTCACTTAAGTTTTCCTTCTGTTGTCACATAATTAAGTATAAAATTTCTGATAATTTCCTTTATTTTTCCTCCTTTTATGCCAAAGTTGGATTTAATTTTGCATTGATATCTTTTATTTTTATAATGCATTCATTTCCCAACACATCCCTAATACTTATCCTACCCAATGAGTACTCTTTGTAACACAGTATTTTTTTAATCAACAAAACCAACCAACCTATGAATCACGTGTAGCACCATATGCAATGTTGCTCAACCCCCAATATTTGCAATGAAGAGAGGAAGGTGATTTTTTTCAATCCTTGTCCAAAATCAAGCTTGGTCATTATAATCACATATCATAAAGTTTCTTTTTCTTTTTATTATTTCCATTTATATATTTATATTATTGTGCCTGTCTTCCTGCAAGTCCCTTCTTTATTAACTATCTCCATCTTTTATCATCTTTGCCAATTTTCTGCATATGAAGTAAATTCTCAATTATTTTAATTTGGAATGAACTTATTATTAGTGATTTACATAAAACTGTCATATGGTTCTTAATATTCATCATTTCATCTTTTAAGAATTGTTTTTTTTTGTGTCCTCTAACCATGAATCCATTGGGAAATGGCTCTGAATCTTAGCTATTATTTCTAATTCCTTAGATATTTCATTAAAAAAAGAAAGAGATTATATTTAGTAGAAAGAAAAAAAGACTTGCTATTTATGTGCAGATTTTCCCTGAATTCACTGACTGTACAATCAGACCACCAACTTGTCAGATTTAAGATCAAAATTAGTAAAAAGAAAGATTAGTAATGAGAACATATATTAAAAAGTTGGACCAACTCAATCATGAGCTACAGTATTTACAATAAAAATGGCATCAACTCCAATTGTAATAAGTTTATACAGAAATTTAACCAATACAAATCTATTGTCACAGCAGAAAACTCAAAAAAGCTCAGAGAACACTTCAATTGGAAAATATTTGGTTTGTTTGCCAAGTGGGGAAAAATGGCAGCCAAAGACAACACTACAGGCTGTTGGGTCATGTAACACATAAGCACTAGACCTGAAGTCAGGAAGACCTGAGTTCAAATCTAGCTTTAGACACTTAGACAAGTTACTTTACCCGTGTCTGACTCAATTTCCTCATCTGTAAAAATGGGGATAATAAAAAAAAAAAAGACCTACCTCAAAATGTTATTGGAAGGATCAAATGAGATTGCAAAATGCACAATGCCTGGCACATATTAAGTGCTAGAAAATATTGTTGTTGTTGTTGTTGTTGTTAAAAGTCATTTGTAAAATCATATGATGAAGAACGATTAATGATCCTAAGCAATATTTTCTCACAAAGCAGAACAAACGAAGGGAGGGTATAATTTGTTTAAAGAAAGCTTGGCCAGAGATCTAATTACTCAAAATCATCCTAAGGGCATTTAAGGATTAAAATATAAGGAGGAAACCAAACAAGAGAGAAAATAGGAAAATATCTCCAAAGATTGCTATAGTGGACTATTTTTACCATCATAAGGAAAACCGCCTCACTCAGACACTAACATTACAATCCCTGAGGTGCTTGCAGGGTATATAATAATGAAAGTAAAGAATAGAAAAGAAAGGATATAGAGAAGATTAAAGCTAAAAATATCACCACTGTAAAGTAGTTGAGTGGGTAACGGGTCAAGGTATCTGATAAAATGAAAGATACCAACAAGGTTGGAAAATACCTATATTTATTTATTTGTTTGTTTGTTTGTTTATTTGTTTATTTATTTATTTTTGCTGAGGCAATTAGGTTTAAATGGCTTGCCCAGAGTCACACAGCTAGGCAGTATTAACTGTCTGAAGCCAGATTTGAACTCAAGTCCTCCTACTTTCAATACTGCTGAGCTATCCACTGCACCATCTAGCTGCTCGAAATTATCTAATATTTTTTAAAGTGAGAAAAACATCTATAACCATAAACCTATGTACCTACTTTCTAATCTACAGAAAATTTTTATGAGAGTCATCTATACATAAATCAAGAGCATCCCTGGTGAATGTAAAAGAAGAGTGCAAGCATTCTTTCAAAAGTGATATTCAATAGTCAATCACATCTTTATTATATCATGATTGGGCACTTTAGAAAATATAAGTATCATCATATTTATTGTTTGTTGATTATGAAAAAAACTAAATTTGGTAGAGAAAAATGCCACTTTAATGATGTTTCAATAGTGTTTCCTATACATACATCAAAATTGTTTAACATTTCTTAAAAGCTATAACAGCTGACATAATCTTGTTCAATGATCATAAATATCAAACATGGCATAAAGCAAGAGTCATTTAGATGGCACTCTGGATAAGGTGTTGGACCTGGAGTCAAGAAGCCCTTAGTTCTAATCCAGTGTCTGACATATACAAATTATGTGACCCTGGGCAAGTCCCTTCCCCCTGTTTGCCTTAGTTTCATCATCTGTACAATGAGCCAGGATAGAAAATGGCAAACCATCCCCTGCCCAAGTTTCTGTCAAGAAAACTCCAAATGGGGTCACTGAGAGCCAGACATGCCTGAAAAAAATGACTGAACAATAACAAACAGCAGCATGGTTTAGTGGACAGAGTGCTAGTTAACTTCAGGGCCAGGAACACTTGGGCTCAAGACCCATCTGTAACACATACTGGAGCTCTGTCACTCTGGGAAAGGTACTTAACCTTTAAGTGCTCTAGCCCAAAGACTTACAGCTTATATAGCTTAAGACTGTAAAAAACAGAGGTGATACTATAGACTTCTATACTTGGTTTCTACTGTCCCATCATCATTTGCAATCTTCTCTTCCTCCCTCCTCCAAGATAGATCATCGCCAGAGAACTCAGCATCATGAAGATTGCTTTGGTATCCACATCTCATCAGTATCCTCAACGACCTCTCTCCCCTCTGATTGGAGGACTACAAGGCAGAAGAATAAACTTTTCCCAAAGCCTCCGAATTACCAGCCAATTCTTATCATTTCTCATCAGTTTCTCTGCTTTCCATTCCATCATCATTATCCCCACTCCAACAGGGTACTTTCTCCCTCCCCCTCTTTGTCCTTGTAGGCTTTTTGATGGTAAGGACTAGCTTTCTTTCTCTTATTTATATACCCAGCATTTAATACGGTGCCTGATACATAGTAGACACTAAATAAATGTGTATTGTATTGAATATCATTGAAAGAGGAAGTTCCTCATTAGCAAAGCCCTGCACCCCTGATATGAGAGGTCCATACACATTCACTGTGGCATAAAATGGGGAAATGGATGCTAGCAGAAGGTGTTTGACAAGGTAATAGAAGAAATCCAGCATATATAACAAACTAAAGAGAGATGATCCATGGATGGGGAGCTATCTATTAATAGATGACATTATGCTTATAACTTCAAGCCTTAATTTGCTTATGATATCCCTCTTTATGTCTAATTTGTGTCCTCATTTTGACCTTATCTTAATATACGATGTGAGATGATGTTCTAAACCTAGTTTCCGTCAAACTGCTTTATGGTTTTCCCAGCAGTTCTACCAACATGGCAGAAAGAAAAGAATAAAACTGGAGTTATTAATGGACAAAAAAAGAAACCTTTAGTGCTCCCAGAATTTTTGAGCACCTTCTTCTTTACTAAAAAATTCCTGTTCATCATGGAGCACAACAATATTGCATAAAGAAGTCACTTAGGAAATGCTTGTCAAAAAGAGTGAAATGAGGTCAGGTAAAGATGTGGTTTGGGGACAATGGGATAAATAGGAGTCAGTCAATATCAGGCTGCACTGGTATTATATCACATAGATTATAGGAATCATTTAAATTGCAGCAGTTCACAGGAAGATGCAGATAGTTATCAGGAGCCATCAAGATCAGAAGGGTAGGGTTTGAGAAAAGCCAAGGAACAAGGACCACCAAGAGTCAGAAAGAGCCTCAGGTGCACATATTCCAGGGCCCTTGAAAGCTCCCTGGATAGATTCTGAAGCTTTTAAAATATCTATATACTATAAGAGCAGCTAGGTGGTGCAGTGGATAGAGTACCAGTCCTGAAGTCAGAAGGAATTGAGTTCAGATCTGGTCTCAGTCACTTAACACTTCCTGCCTGTGTGACCCTGGGCAAGTCACTTAACCCCAATTGTCTCAGCAAAAACAAAATCTATATACTACAGATATATATGTATGTATATATGTATGTGTATATATGTGTGTTATGTGTGTGTGTATATATATATGTGTGTGTGTGTGTATATATATATATATGTATATATATATATATATATATATATATATATATATATATGTATATATATATCACAAGAATTAGAACCACACACATATTTATTTGCTTCTTGGGAGGGGGGCTATCTAGTTTCAAAAAGGAATCACATTTTTAATTATGTGCAGCTCTTCATTTACCTCAGATGAAAATCAGACATCCAAAGGGAATAATATGACACAAAAATAGTTTTATTTGCAATTTTTGCAAAAAGAACAAAATATAACACAAAAACACAACAACAAAATGTCCCTCAGATTGGATGCAGAAACTTAGCTGGCATGTAATTTCATTCTAATGTGGTCTTCTGAAGACCAGATGATTTCAGGCAAATTTCACAAGAAGGACAATCAACAACCATGTGAAATAATTTCACAAGAAACGAACATGATAAATGTAAGTCTAAACAGCTCTGAAGTTAACCATAAATCCATCAGATTGTCCAAAAATATCAAAAGATAAAAATCAATTTAAAGGGAACGTGAAAAGAAAAGCACAGAAATTCAATGCTCTTGGCTGAGATATTAATTGATCCCATTGTTCTGGAAAACAATTTGTAACTACTAGAAAAGTACCTAAACTGTATATATACTTGGATCCAACAATACTGTTAATGGACATCTCTCAAAGAGGCCAAAGATAGAAGGAAACATCCCGTAAACACAAGAAAATACAGCAGAAATGTTTGGGCTAGTGAAATATCTAGAAACAATATCAGTGGTCGTCAATTGCTGAGCGGCTGAACAAATTCTGTTATGTGAATTACTTTTCCAGGAGAAATGATGAATAGGAAGAGTTCAGAGATACTAGAGAAGTCACTCTTTTGACTTTGATCTAATATATTTGTTGTATCACTGCACTTTGAGTTTTGTCCCTTACATTCTCTGTCTCAAGATGTCCATTGATTTATTAAATTGTTTTAACTTCTAGAAATCACCAATACTCTTTTCAAGTTTCTTTTAAGAGCTTTAACTTCATTCCTTGTCTTTTCCATCAAGTTTTATTAGGCTTTTCAATCACTCTAGAACTTGTGTCTCTATTCCATTTTCTTTCTGGAGTTGTAGCGGTGACCATTGTAGAATTGTTTTCTTCACAGTCCACCTGATATCATTTCATCATATTGGCAGCTTTTGCTGTTTGTTAGTTTACTCTTAGGAATTTCCTCCTAAGCACTACTTTTGTGACTACTTATTCTTTCATTTTATCATGTACACTTTATTGTGCTGTTTTTAGCTGATGAATGGGAGCTAGACTTAGATCCAACCTTTCTCTCACTCATTTTGCCAGAAAAATTTTGACAATTTGTCTATTGGTTCCATATTTTTATTTTTAAAAAGGGAGCTTCAATATGAAAGATGATGATATTTTAAGTTCCAAAAGCAACCCATTGAATTCATAATAGAGGCTGGAGGTGCTATGCCTAAGGATTTGGTTCTCTAATTTTCCTAATGGGTTTGACTTAATCTCTCTCCAAATAAATATAAACTGCTTACCTTTATCTGAAACTCATATAAGCTTTTCAAACAAAGCTGAATTGGAAAGATTAATTAAAGACTTGGATGGGGAAGGAAACCCCATTCCAAAGGTTTATGGATCAATTCATTAATTCTACTTCTTGGGAGCCTAGTGTAGAAATATTACTCATAAAGGAATTAGCACAGGCAATGAGAAAACATTACTGCCATTCTTTGTAGATATGATAGTATACTTGGAGAATCCTAGAGAATCAACTAAAAACTAGTTGAGATAGTTAACAACTTTGGCAGAGTTGCAGGATATAAGATAAACCCACATTAATCATCCTCACTTCTGTATATTACCAGAAAAATTCTAGCAAGAAATAAAAAGGGAAATTTTATTTAAAATAACTGTAGAAAATATAAAATACTTGGAAGTTTACCTGCCAAGACAAACCCAGGAACTTTGGGTTCCTGCAATTACATGCATTTACAAATTACGTGCAATTACAAAATACTTTTCATACAAATAAGTCAGATCTAAACAAATGGAAAAATATTAATTGCTCATGAATAGGTCAAGTCAATAAAATTAAAATGACAACCTAAATCAATTTACTTATTCAATGCCATACCAATCAAACTACCAAAAATTACTTCATTGAGCTAGAAAAAATGACAAAATTCATCAGGAAGAACAAAATATCAAGGTAATCAATGAAAAAAAAAATGTCGCATACCATGTCTGCATTACAAACTAGTAATCATCAAAACAATCTAGTACTGGCTAAGAAATAGAGTGGCGGACTGGTGGAATGCATTAGATACACAATACATAGTAGTATATGACCAAAGTAATCCTATGTTTGATAGATACAAAAATCCAACTTTTTGAGACAGAACTCACTATTTGACAAAAACTGATGGAAAGACTGGAAAGCAGTTTGACAGAAACTAGGTATAGAACAACATCTCACACTATATCCTATGATAAGATCTACATGAGAACATGAACATAGTCATATCATAAGAAAATTAGGGGAACATGGAATATATTACCTGTCAGATATATGGATAAGGGAAGAGTTTATGATTAAATAAAAGATAAAGGAGTGCAGTAGATAGAATATGATTCTGGGAGTTAGGAACCCTGAGTTTAAATCTGGCCTCAGCCATCTAAATATTTACTAGCTGTATGACACTGGGCAAGTCATTTAACCCCATTTGCCTCTTTAAAAACTTTTTAAAGAAGAGATAAAAAGAATGCAAAAAGTAAAAAGGATAATTTTATATTAAATTCAAAAGATTTTGTATAAACAAATCCAATGCAGCTAATATTAGAAGAAAAGCAAACAGAAAACTGAAGGAAAGGAGAGAATTTACAGCAAGTTTCTCTGATAAAGTCTTCATTTCTTTTTTTGATAATTTTTATTAAAGCTTTTATTTTCAAAACATAAACATATGCAGGAATAATTTTCAACATTCACTCTTGCAAAACTTTGTGTTCCAAATTTTTCCCTCCCTTCTCTCCATCCTTCCCCTAGACAGCAAGTAAACCAATATATGGTAAATATGTACAATTCTTCTATACATATTTCCACAATTATCATGCTGCACAAGAAAAATCAGATCAAAAATGGAAAAAAATGAGAAAGAAAACAAAATGCAAGCAAACAAGAAAAAGAGTGAAAATATTATGCTGTGATTCACATTCAGTTCCCATAGTCTTCTTAGTGCAGATGGCTCTTTTTATCACAAGACCATTAGAACTGGTCTAAATCATCTCATTGTTGAAAGAGCTATGTCCATCAGAATTGAACATCATATAATCCATCAGAATTTATCATCATATAATCTTGTAAAGTCTTCATTTCTTAAATATATAGAAAATTGAGTTAAATTTATAAGAATACAAGCTATTCCTCAATTGATAATTGGTCAAAGGGATAAATGGACAGTTTTCAGAAGAAGAAACCAAGTAACATTTTATCATATAAAATACTCTACATCACTATTGATTAGAGAAAAGCAAATTAAACCACTTAATAACTATGTGATCAGCTAGAAAAGGAAAACGGCAAATGGAAGCAGGAATATGGAAAAAAATTGGGACAACTAGTGCATTGTTGATTGAGTTGGAAATTGGTCCAACCTTTCTGGAGAACAATTTGGAACTATGTCCAAAGGGCTATAACACCATGCATACCCTTTGAACAAAAAATTATTTCTACTAAATCTATATCCTAAAAAGATTTTCTAAAATGGGAGGGAAGCACCTCTTTATACAAAAAATATTTAAAGTAGCTCTTTTTGTAGTAGCAAAGAATTGGAAATTGAAATGATGCCTCTCAAATGGAGAATGACTGAACAAGTTGTGCTCTATGACTGTGATGGAATAATACTGATACTATAAGAAATGATGAGCAGGATGCTTTCAGAAAATCCTGGAAAGACTAACATGAACTGATGTGGAGTGAAATCAGCAGAACGAGGAGAACACTGCACACAGAAACAACAATAAGCAATTGTGAATGACTTACCCTATTCTCAGCAATACATAATTCTCAGCCAACATAATTCTGAAGAATTTATGATGAAAAATGTTACCCATCTCCAGAGAAAGGAGAAAAGAAGCCTGAATGCAGTTTGAGGTATACTATTTTTAAAATTTCTTTATTATTTTTTTGGGGGGCAATTGTTGGTGGGGTTTTTTTTGGCAACTTGGCTTAATATGGAGATGTTTTATATGAATCATGTCTATATTGAACTGTTTGCCTTCTTAGGGAAAAGAGAGGAAGAAAATGGAGAACTCAAAAAATTTTTGAATGAATGTTAATATTTGCTTATATGTAAATGATAAAAATTAAAATTATATGTTAAAAAATAAAACAAATGCTAGGGTGAAGTAGATAACATGCTCCCAACATTTTCTTATAAATAGCTCTAAAATAATGCCCCAATAATGTGGTGAAGTTTATGGACACATCAGAATAATTATTTTAAATTCCGCAAATAAAATACATAGAATAACAAAAGAAATCAATAATATTAAAATAAAATTATAATTTTCCCCTCATCAATCTGTCTCTTTGAAATCTGTCCATAGACACTTTGAGGGTCTGTCATCTCCAGGTTATCCCATCAACTTAAATTGTCCAATGCATCTTTATTCTCTTCCTCTTATAGATAATTTCAGATCTTCTCTGTCTTTGAGAAAATAGGAAAGCATTCATTCCTTACATTTGACATTATAAATGAAAATAATTGCACATCTTATGGGATTCCATCTGTAGTGGATTAGCAATTGTGATGATGTGGACACATGCACTAAAGCTTAATGTTGGTAGAAAAAAAATAAAAATAAAAAACAAAGAAAAAAAAATAAAATACAACAATGTCCCAAGTTGTTCTGGAGCAGCAGAACCAACAAAAGGTCAGAATGAGATATTCTCCCACCCAAGACAACTTAGGAATTCAGAAAAATCTGTGACACAAGTTTTGAGACTACATCTGAAACCTCATGGATGATACACCATCGGTGGGACTAGGTGGTTATGACAGAAATAGCAACAGCTTCGGAAGCTCCCATGCCAGAGAAGTTAAGAAGACCTGACAGCTGGTCAGAAAGACTATAGCAAACTCCTATTCTAGCACTGGACACAGGACCAGGTACTATTTAGCAAATCCACTGCCTGTAACAGTGGTTATTCTGGATCATGCTTCAAGAGCAGGAAAGAGTTCAAGGGCAAGAAGGCATGGAAACTCTGAAGGAAAGGATTGCTTTACATTCCAAGGAATCAGGGACCCTGAGGAGCTATATCACTTCCTGTGATGAGGGAAAAGGGACCTGCAGGAACAGTATGGATTAAAATTCCAAGGAATTGGGGGCCCTTCCTTGGTAAACACTAGAATTCAGATCAGGAGAGCAATGACCACATTTCCCCAGATTACACCATTTTAGAACCACCAAACTTTAAAACCCACAGAACTACTGAAAATAACAGTGTAGAAAAGCTTGAAGCCTGAGATAGTGGCTCTCTTCCCCACTCACACCCCCAGGAACAGAACATAATATTAACATAAAGCTCCAAATCAAGAAATACAATAAAAAATGAGCAAACTACCAAAAAAAGCATGACTGTATAAAGCTACTATTGTGAGAGGGAAGAGCAAGACAAAAATTTAGAGGACAATGAAGTCAAAACAGCTATAAGCAAAGCTTTAAAGAAAAATGTGAATTGGATACAATCCCAACAAGAATTACTAGGAGAGCTAAAAAATTAGTTTCCAAATCAAATAAGAGTGATAGAGGGAAAATCAGACAAAAATGAAAACATAGGAATCAAATAAGAGTAATAGAGGGAAAACTAGACAAAAGTGAAAGCATAGGAAGAAAATAATGAAAAAAAAAACTAACACTTTGGGGAAAAGAAGCAAAAATACAGATAAAAATAACACCTTAGAAACAGAATTGATCAAGTGGAAAAAGTTGTAAAAGAGCTCACTAAAGAAAATAAATTCTTAAAAATTAGAATTTGGAAAGAGGGAGTTAATGATGCTTTGAGACAATGAGAAAGAATAACACAAATTTAAAAGAATAAAAATAAGAAAATGTGGAAATATCTCATTGGAAATACAACTAACCTGGAAAAGAGATTGAGGAGATAATTTTCTGAATTATCTGAAATCAAAGAAATGGCCTAGACATCAAATTTCAGGAAATTTTCAAGGAATACTTCTCGGATATCCATGAGCCATAGGGTAAAGTAGAAATTAGAAGAATCCATCTGAAAGAGATCCCAAAATGAAAACTCCCAGGAATATTATAACCAAATTCCAAGGGTCTGAGGCTAAAAAGAAAATAATTCAAACTGCCAAAAAGAAACCATTCAAATACCACAGTCATAGTCAGGATCACAAAAGATTTAGCAGCTACCACATTAAAGGAATGGAAGGCTTGGAATATGATATTCCAGAAGGCAAAAAAGCCAGAATTGAAGCCAAGAATAACCTATCCATCAAAACAGCATAATCCTTCAAGGGAAAATGTATATTTAATGAAATAAAGGACTTTCAAGTATTTCTGATGAAAAGATCAGATAAGAGAAAATTTGACTTTCAAAAACTCAAAAAGTATATAAAGGTAAACATGAAAGAGAAATCATAAGAGACTCTGTAAGAAAGTTAAACTGTTTATCTTTCTTTATCATAAGATGATACATGTATCTTCTAAGAACTTTATTATAACAATTTTTCATAGAGAGTGTGGGAGTAAGTTGATTATATAGGAATGACTATTTTTAAAATAGCTAGAAGAGAAAGAAATAATCCTTATGAGAAGGGGGAAGAGAGAGGAAGAAGGGAAGAAATTATTTCACATAAAAGAGGTATGAAAAGAAGAACTTTTACAAAAGTGGGGAAAGGGGGAAAGGACAGACCAATGCTTGAACTTTATTGATGTCTACATTGGTTCAAAGAGGGAGAGACACACACATACACAAGCAAATAGTAATAGAAATCTATCATACCCCAAAGGGAAGAGAAGGAAATTAGAGTAGGAAGTGGGGGTAATAATAAAAGGGAAGTCAAATAAAAGAAAGCACCACCAGTAGGGCACAGATAGGTTGTATGAATATTTAGAGTGGATGTCTCTAAATTTGCACATCGCAACCACAATTCTGCTTTGCTCACAGAGCACAGTGCCTTCCTTGATGATCCTTCCATTCTGGGAAGTCCTTGGCCAGGGTTTTCCATGTTATGCAATTGATTTCAAAGGTTTTTTTGTTTTGTTTTGTTTTGTTTTTTTCAGATAAGACTCTCTTCAGTGAGATCTCAAGAGTGTCATTGTATTGCTTCCTCTGACCTCCATGTGAGAATGAAAAACTTAGTGGTTAGGGTATGAGAGAATTAATATGTATGTTGAAGTCGCTTAGTAGGAGAGCAGGAGTTGGGGTAAAATAAGAGAAGCAATAAGTGATAAAGTTGGTATTTGAATGCAGATTCTCAGACTTTAAACCCTGTGATTTACAAAAATAAAGCCACAGATTCATTTCTGAAGCAGTAATTCTTCTAAAACTCTGCCCCATCATCCAGGCTCTACCTATTCTTTGCAACCACAAAAAGAGCTGTTATAAATATTTTTGTACAAATGGATTGCTGTTTTATAGCTCTTTAGGCATAATTCCAAGTTGTTCTCCAGAATTGTTGGAGCAGTTCACAATTCCACCAGCAGTGCATTGGTATCCCAATTTTTCCACACCCC
This sequence comes from Sminthopsis crassicaudata, assembly GCF_048593235.1. Lineage (NCBI taxonomy): Eukaryota > Metazoa > Chordata > Mammalia > Dasyuromorphia > Dasyuridae > Sminthopsis > Sminthopsis crassicaudata. The sequence continues at coordinate 52,454,588 of NC_133623.1, read as the reverse complement.
CTCCAATATTTCTCATTTTCCTTTTCTGTCATTTTAACCAATCTGACAGGTATGAAGTAGTATATCGGAGTTGTTTTAATTTGCATTTATCTAATTGATAATGAGTTAGAGTTTTGTTTTCATAATAACCATATGCAGAATAGAAGCAATTGCCTTACAATCTGATTTTTAAATGTCTATGATAGATTAACCCAGCATTCCATGAGACCATCTTTGTTTGTTGCTGTTCATTTAAGCTCAAGACTCCATTTGGGGTTTTCTTTTCAAAGATATTGGAATGGTTTGCCATTTCCTTCTTCAGCTCATTTTATAAGAGAAAACTGAAGCAAACATGGTAAAGTGATTTACCCAGGGTCACACAGCTAATAAGTGTTTAAAGCCAGATTTGAATTAAGGAAGATAAGTCTTCTTGACTCCAGGTCTGGAGCTCTATCCATTGTAGAACCATATCACTACCACCATGACATCTTAGACAACAGGAAATAAAGGGACTACTCCAAAATTCCCATTATGAAATGCCATGAATTAATGTTGTCATGTGATCCTAACTCATGTTTAAAAAATAAAAAACAGAAATAACCTGAGGATAGACTCATTCCCCTTCACTACATCAGTCAGAAACTTTATACATGCAGAAATAATACAGTACCCTTGGCATGGCTGTAAAATATTAAAATTTAAATTATATTCTATCCTTCTGTTGAGATCCCATTAACCAAGTTTAAATATACAAAACAGAAACAATACAAAAGATTGTACAATAAAACACAGAGCATGGTAAATCATTAGGTTTCTGTGCTTCATATATGTAAAGAGAGGAATAAATCCAGATTTTGAATTACGCTGCCCAAACTTGTACTCAGTGTTCCCATGTTTTCAACGGGAAAGGAATATACCATATTTTAAATCAGCGTCCAATTCTAACCCCAGGAGCCATTTCCTGGCTTGGTCAGAAGTTGCCGTGGCAATGGAGGGAAATCAATTTGTAGTCAATGTTCACTACTGGGCAAATTGAGTATGGCAGGGTGAGTGCTGAAGAGCTTAATTGAGGGACAGCTGAAGAGCTGGGAAGTCCAGAGTCTCATGGATTCCAGTACTAAGCCTATTAGAAGGTGAGAGAAGCCTTTTCTTCCACAATTAGAGGTGTGGCAAGGGAAGAAATTTGTGGTTAATTTCACCTTCAGTTGTGGATATCACAAGAGGATTAAATAATTTAGACTTGAATGGGTCCCTTAAGATTATCTAACCCAGAGTTCTTAGACTTTTGGAGGTGTTCCGGACCCCTTTCCCACTATAGTAAAGCCTAAGGGTCCCTTCTCAGTGTAGAGTTTTAAATAAATTGATTGAAGGAAATCCATTAAATTTAAGTTAGAGATTATTGAAAATAAAGAGATCATTCTTATCCCATCCAAGTTTACAGACTCCCTGAGATCATTAAAAACCCTTAGTCTAAATCAAGTCTCTTATTTACAATATAAAACAGAAGCTTCTAGAGTGACTGATGAAATACAGGCAGTAATTAGGAAAATCTGAATTTGAACTCTAAATTCAGTACCTTTTCCCTTATATTACATTGTCTCTTCACAAAAGCTTTCTAGGTGTGAAATTAGCTTGGATGAAACCCAATTACTAGACTGCATTTCTCATTTGATCCTCAGGTTTCATGAGTGAAATAAAACACCCAGAAGAGTTGAGATAGTACCAGGAAGGCAACTAGAAATAGAGCGGGAAGCACACTTCTTCTATTTGTTTATATAATCCCTGGCCTAGAACCAAAGCTTTGTGTGTAAAGGGGAAATTGACACATCCACATCCATGCCTTTCTCTGGGAACAATCAAAGTTAGGTCTGATTGGGATGTCCACAGTGAAAGAGAAAAGACCCTTAATTCACTTGCAGTTTAATTCAGACTAACAAGATATTAAATACAGTACAGACTTTATTCAACTAGGAAAATGATGATGAAGAAGCAGAAGAATTAGAAGAAGAAGAATCAGAAGAATTAGAATTAGAAGAAAGAAGGAAGAAGAAGATGATGATGATAATGCTGATGCTGATGATATGGCTAGATCCGCAAAGCACTTTATATACAGAGAGTGTCCCAAAAGTCTTGGTGCATTATAACAGTGCAAGGAGACATGGTGGGCACATCTTTTTATCCTCCCAACCACCCTGACATGTAGGTTTGATTATTATTCTCATTTTACAGCAAAGGAAATTAAGGCAGTGTCACAAAGTTGTAAGTATCTGAGGCCATATTTCAACTTGGTCCCTTCACTACTAGTATTCTCTCGACTGTGCTATCTACCAAAGGACTTCTATGTAACTGACTAAAACAAACGTCCTCCTCTTTCTAGCGATTCCCACCTCTCCAGGGACTTGGATAATTCTTGAGCTTAATAACGACACCCTTAGGTAAGGGCCATAGGATTTAAAGCTAGATGAGCCCTAAAAGATCATTTAACCAAATCTCAATTACACAAGAAAATTGAGGCCTACAGTCAACAAACCAGTCCTTTAATAAGCTCTAGATTACAGAGAATATAATTCTTCTGATTCGCACTTCTCTGGCCGGGACCCACCTTAAAAAGAGAAAGCAATTTAACTCAATCAACATTTTATTTCTCTTCATGTACATAATCCATGTAGATCACAGTGCCTGTAAAGATCCAGATTTGCTGTGTTAAATCATGGCTCTAGCCCTTGTTATTCCTAAATCTCACACTCTGATCCATTTAAGAGCTCCTCTACTCATTTTGGGAATTGGGAGTGATCTGGGAACATCTCTGTTGTTCTAGGAACCTCTCCATCACTCGACTGTTCTCCGTTTGTTTACATTTCTGTGGTGGCTGGGCTTGGCCCAAGAACTCCTTGTTGTTCTCCCATCTCTTCTATATTTTGCCACTTCTGGTGTTACATGGATCCCTGAAGAGGATCCCTAGCTGTGACCACCTTCTCTCTGTCTGGTCACCAAACCTTCCTTTTATCTTTTTACAATAGCATTTTATTTTTCCAAGGACATGTAAAGATGCTTTTCAACATTCATTTTTTTTAGATTTTTATTTTCAGATTTTCTCTCCTTCTCTCCTTTCTCTCCCCTCTCCCCAAGACAGCAAGCAATCTAATATAGGTTATACATATATAATCATTTTAAACATATTTCTATTTATTCATATTGTGAAAGAAAAAATCATATTAAAAGGGAGAAACCATGAAAAGAAAAAAACAAACAAAAAGGTGAAAATAATATGCTTTGATCCACATTCCATCTCCATAGCTCTCTCTCTGGATGTGGATAGTGTTTTCCATCCCAGGTCTATTGGAGTTGTCTTGAATCGCCTCATCATCACAGTTGATCATTACATTGACTTGCTGTTACTGTGTACAATGTTCTCCTGGTTCTGTTCTCTTCACTCAGCATGTGTTCATTACTTCATGTCTTTCCAGGCTTTTCTGATAGTAGCCCACTCATCATTTCTTATGGAGCAATAATCTCCCATTATTTTCATATACCATTACTTATTCAGCCATTCCCCAACTGATGGGTATCCACTCAATTTCCAATTCCTTGCCATTATAAAAAAGAGCTGCCACAAATAGTTTTGCACAGATGGGTCCTTTTTCCTCTTTTATGATCTCTGGATCTTGTTGGATCAAACAAATCTTCCTTGCGTAGATCAGTCCCTAAGAGTGTAGATCAGGTCTATGAAATAACTATTAATCATCATATACATTGTCAGTGGAGCAATAAGTACTCAAGGAAAGGTAAAGAATTCCCTCATGATTGAGGTTACTCATCAATCCAGACCAACAACCTCCAAATGGGGATGGTGAGGACTTTGGCGAGGAGCCGCCATCAGTGCCGGAATAATAGGACATGTCCAATGGAGCAACAAGGATAGTGGGGCAACAGGGATGCCTGGACATATTCACATTTAAAACCACAGAGAACCCATTCAAAGAATATTATATTTGAGAAAAAATGTAATGGAGAAGCAAAACCATTGAATTTCAAGTCAGAGAGCCTGAGTTGACAACCAGCTTTGATGTTGTGACTGAGACACTTAACTTTTCTGGAATTAAATTTCCTCCTAGGTAAAATGAGGAAATTGAACCAGATGACATCAAAAGACCCTTATAGATCTAATTACTTTGATTTCCTCCCCCTGAGGAGATTTCACAGTGATAGAGGGACAAGGGTTTAATATTACAGATGGTTATTCTCAAAAGATCTAGGGGGATAAAGGCAGCTAGGCTTCCATAAGAATACAGACTAAAAGGTTTAATGCTCATATGTTAGGGGAAAAATCAAGTCCGGGAAGGCTGTGATAGAAGCCTACAAAATCATAACACCATTAGAGAGAGTGAACTTGTTCACTGAATTCTGGGATACTACAGGTATTACAAGGGAGACACCCTTGAAACCCAAAAGGGACACTCAGGGAAAATCAAAAATAGGCCTACTTTACATAGTTGGTTATATGTTGATGAAACTCATCACCACAGGGTGAGTCAGGCCAAGAATACAAACAAGCTTAAGGCAGGTTAACCAACCAAGAGTCAGGTCCCCTGAACAATCAATAAAGGATATTACAGAAGAGAACTGCACAGGATTAGAAGGTATAGAGGTATTGGGATCTGTACTCGCAGAGGGTTCTCACTGGTGAAAGCACAGGTTCACTGGAGTGAGCAAGAAGGTGTAAAGGACAACATATGGTTACCAGCTCCACAATGTAGCATTTCATGGTGTTTGGGAGAACTCAGCCTGGGGGACACCACAGTGAACACTTCTCGTGATTTTCTTGAAGTGTCTCGGTAGCAGCGTCGGGGGGCAAAATGGCAATATTTAGAGTTTGTTCTTGCCTCACTTATTTCCATCCCTTTCAGAGCCACTTCTAAAAGATGCCCCACTCCAAGCTTCCTCTCATAACCATCCTTGGGGGACAGACCTCCCTCTACTGCATCTCTTACTTGAGTGACTATGAAAAGGTTTCCTTTCTAAGATTTCTGCAGTTGTGACTTATATAATACCTATTTTCTTCCCTGACCTTGCTTCTTTTATACTGACAATCTGTACAACTTAGGGATACAGTCTCCAGGGTATGGCTGCCATTGATTGCACACAGCCCTATTGGTCCTTTGATGAGTTTTTTCTTCTTCAATGTTGCTTTTGATGTTAAATGTAACTTGATTTCACAAGTCAGATCTAGAGCTAGAAAGAATCTTGCTTTCTCATTTCCTCAGGAAACTGAGGCCCAGGGAGGTCAAGTGACTTGGCTGAGGTCACATATTGAATCTGTGGCAGAGTACTGTGGAAAGCATGTTCCTTGACCCACATTCTAGTGTTCTTTCTAAACCCAGTACCCAGCATTTTACTCCTTGAAATGTCAAGTGATCAATCATCAAGCTTTCATTAGGCACCTACTATGCTCCAGTCAGGATGCCAGTTACCAGGGATACAAAAACAAGTTGTTCCTGCTTTCAAGGAGTTTATATTCCATCAGAGGAGATAACATGTGCACGTACAAGTACAGACAACATAAATAAACGAATAAATAAATGAATGAATGAATAAATAAATAAACATATAAATAAATGAATAAATAAATAAACATATAAATAAATGAATGAATAAATAAATAAATAGACATATATAAATAAATAGACATGCCATCCCATGCCCCGTGTTCAGTTCCCAATAGTAGCAGAATTCTGTACTAGGTGTTGTATGGGGTAACAGGACACCCTCTTGTTGAGAGCTGGGAATGAGATGAATGCACACAAGCTGCTATTTGGGACATGAATGCCCCTCCACAATTCTCATTGCTCCGGGACGGCTAGGGAGATGAGTTCATTTCAATCTCGAGATATTTAAGGAGGCCGACAAAATAGACAGATTGCCCATACACGCTGAAATGTGGTAGCTGTGGTGGCCAGTTGGTGTGGGACACGTGAGGATAGAGTCTGAGAATCAGCATGCAGGATGTGTCACACATATCTTGGATTTAGAGGGTGCCAAGAAAGGACAAACAAGTCTCAAAGTTGCCATTACAGTGATGGATCCCCAGATTTTGGCTTGGTTCTCCTTTCCTGGAATTGGCACTGAGGGATATGTGGGGTGGGTATATGTATGGATGTGGTGTGCATATGGGTGTGGTACATGGTGTGTGTATATATATATGTATATATATATATATATATATATACATATATATACACACATACATTGTGTGTGTGTGTAATATGTATGTAAATGCAAGCATGCACATGTATACAGGTGGTATTTATGAGCACTCGTTTTGGATGGGGTTCACAGTTTGGTGGCTCTAGCCCATTACACCCCTAGAATACACCAATTCAAATTTAAGCTTTTTGAGGATTCTTGACTTGATTCCCCAATCCTGTAACATAGTAGGTGATTAATAAGTGTTTGTTGGATTGGATTAAATTGGATCAGATGCAATCTGTGACTCTTGCTCCATGTGAGATTTTCAGTAAGTTACTTTTTGTCTCTGGTCTTCGGTCTCCTCATCTGTAAAATGAAAGTGTCCCCTAAAATGGTCTCCAGGGTCCCTTCTTAGCTTTATGATTATGTGACCCCATGACAAAGCAACAATGACAGCTGAGTGAGCTTCTAACCTTGCTTATCTAAATTGTGCCAGAACTGTGATTATTCCCTTTTCTGGTTCACTAAGGAGAGTGTCTGGGAGATACGGAAGGGCAGAGGAAACTACCAATTGATTTTAGACATCTCTGGTTTCAAGAGGCTATCAAAAGAGTTGTAGAAAAAAAAAAAAAGATGATTCGGGGGCAGCTGGGTGGTGCAGTAGATTGAGTACCAGCCCTGAAGTCAGGAGGACCTGAGTTCACATCTGACCTCAGACATTTAACATGTCCTACCTGTGTGACCCTGGGCAAGTCACTTAACCCCAATTGCCTCAGCAAAGGAAAAAAAAAAGATGATGTAATTATTGAAATACTTGTCATCAATCTGGGTGCTCCTCCAATTGTACAACATGACGGCTCTCCTTTCCTGGAGTAGCCAGTAGCCAGTTTTCTAGTGATGAGCCATTGAAAAAAGCCTCCAGGCCAAATTTAGATCTGGAAGAGATATCTAAGGTCACCTAGTCCAATCCCCTCTACTTAAACATAGTGTAATTATCTCACCACAAGGATGCTTCAACAGGGCGTTAATAACTGATAAAGGCTCTGCTGAGAGGAAAGATGCTTTCAAAATCATTTTTGTCAGATCAATTCATATGGGTAAATCCAAACTGGGTATATGAATGCTGAAAGATTGTGGAATAATGGAATGTCCAGAGAGAGTGGGATTAATTAAGGCTTCTTGGAGGAGGTGAATCAAGTGTATCCACAAGGAACATTTATTTACCATTCCCAAAGTTGCCCCCAGATATGCGAGATCAGGTTTAATCACGTGAGTACAAAATGGTCAGCAGGAAATAATAAATTGTAATCGCACTTATCTCCCACCCTGGACAAATAATTAACCTCCGTGTCTTGTCGTCTATGTCTGTGGCTTATAACGTGTTCATCTTACTTAACCCACTTTACAAGGACACTGGGAGGATTCAAGTTTGTGTTTACACAGTACTTCGAACGACATGAATCAAAGTTGCATTTAAAGTGTCAAATAGTGTAATTGCACAGAGGAGTCTGTATTCTTCCACTCTTGTAGGTTTTTCTCCAATCTAAGACATCACTCCAGGATATTCATGTTAAAAATTCTTTTAATTGTCCTAGAAAAGCTTAATAAAATCCATTTGGTGCTTTTAAAGTTGGAGAAATTTACATAGTGTTTCATTTCAAATAAGCTTAGTGTAGTATATAGAATGCTTCCACAGCCCTGGGGAGCCTTGAACATTACTGCTGTAACTTGTGTGTTGATTGGCATATACGCCAGGCTTATGGGTCATTAATATTCTAGATGGCTTGTGTCCCTACACAGAGAGTCTCTGTATTTGGCTCTCTTCTAGCTTATATCTGGGCCTCCTCGGTTCCCTTGAAAAGCCCTAAACTATCAAGGCGTAAAACGTAGAACAAGTTTAAACATACACAGTGGGGCGCAGGAGGAATCTACATGTGAACTCATAGACGATGAGGAATACTTTCTTCTTGGATTTGTTCCAACCTTCTTCAGAGTTCCTTATAGTCACTCTAGACTTCAAGTGCCACCCTGGGATGGATGGATGAATATCATACAGAACCCAAGACAGGGAATTCAGTTTAATTCAATAAGCATCTATTAAGCACTTAACTCTGTGCCAGGTGTTGTCCAAGGTGATGAACTGGGAAAGACAAAATAAAATAGTTCCTGTCCTTAAGGAGTTTCGATTCTGTTTGGGAGAGGGAAGGGATGGCGAGTACACAGATGGGCAAATAAAAACACGTGTTCAAAATAAAACTGAAAAGTACATGGGGCACTGAGTAATCAGGAAAATTTTAAAGAGAGTTAGAAGGAGAACATTCCTTTTTTTTTTTTTTTTTTTGAGGTGCCTCAGATAAAGTTATCTATCTATCTATTTATTTATTTATTTAAATTTGATTTTTCAGAGCAGTGGACAATTCTTCTACATTGGCCCTTGCAAAACTGTGTTCCAATTTCCTCTCCTTCCCCCACACCCTTCCCTAGATGGCAAGTAGTCCAATATATATTAAACATAATAGAGATATATGTTAAATCCAATATATGTATACATATTTATCCAATTATCGTGCCACATAAGGAAGGAGAACATTCTTAAGACCATCTTAGACTGTACAAAGAGAAGCAAAGTTTCAAGGACTAAGGCAGTGGTAGCCATGTTGTATTCTACTCTAGTCAACTCATATCTGGAATATCCTGTTCAGCTCCATGCTACAACAGTGTCAAAGGGCCATGAGTTCCTGAAATATAGGAAGTAGTAGAAAGAATTGGGGATGTTTAGACATCAGAAGAAAGAACCCAGGGAGGAGATAAGCTGCCAGACTTCAACAATTTGAAGTGCCATCATGTGAAAGAGGTATTACTCTAATAATCAGCCAGTAACTTCATCAGTTTGGAAATTCCCTGGTGATGGACAGAGCCGCTTACACACAGCTGCCTAACCTGGGGCTCTGTTCTCCCTGAAGTTCTTCAGAGGGAGTCCACCCAAGCTGCTGAATGCCTTGCTCACTTCCTTTCAGTTTCATGAGAGCATCAGGAGAGCTGGCCCATTTTTCTCTTCCTATAATTCCTTGATGATCTTTTTTAAGCCTGTTCTTTGAAGTTCCTCATGTGTTACATTTTTTTTTGTTGCAGTCATAGACCCTCCATGTACCTCTCTATTAAGTGAGTCAATTTTAATTCTTTAGAGAACATTGCTTTCCACGTTGTTCTGCCCTTAAAAAGATGGGCCTTCACTTCCATGGGAAGCTTAGGTCATTAAAGAAGTTTTTAAATTTCCTAAAGCCATTTAGCCCACTCTCCTACTCTTTCTTCCCTTTTAATTCTGGGCCCAAATCACTGTTCGTCTATACTGTCTGCCCCACTGCTAGACAAGAATTATTAATCAAACACTCAAATAGATGTTAAAACCTGGACATTTTAATTCAAAAAGCATTTTAAAGCACCTACTGTGTGCCAGCACTGAGTTAAGTGTTGAGATACAAAAAGGAGCAAAAGAGAATTCCTATCCTCAATGATTTTAGGTTCTAAAACTATATAAAATATATATATAAATATATAACTAATATATATATACATATATATATATATATATATATATATATATATATATATATATATAAAAAACATATGAGCTATATGAAGGATAAATGGGAAATCTTTAACAGTGGAAAAACACTGGAATTAAGAAGGATTAGAAAAGACTTTCTAAAGGAGGAGGGATTTTAGTTGGGACTTAAAAGAAAGCAGCAAGGTCAGTAATCAGAGTGGAACAGGGATAATACTGCAGACACAGGGGACAGCCAGAGAGAATGTTCACAGCTGAAGGTGGAGCGTCTTGTTCAAGGAACAGCCAAGGGAGTGGGGTTACTGCTTGGAAGACCATAAGACAGGGCAGGAAGGCGTGAGAAGACTAGAAAGGTAAGAGGGAGAGGGGTTATGAAAGGCTTTGAATGCTAAACAGAGCATTGTGTATTTGCTCTTGAAAGCAACAGAAAGCCATTGGCGTTTATTACGTTGGGTAAGGGAATGACATTGTTTTGGGAAAATCACTTTAGCGACTGAGTGGAGAATGGATTGGAAAAAGAGAGACTGAATGGATTGGAGTAAGAGAGATTTGAGGCAGACAGAATGACCAGTAAGCTCTTGCAGTAACTGAGGCACATGACGGCCTGTACTAAAGTGGGAGCAGTGTCAGAGAAGGGAAGGGGCATATTCGGGACACATGGCAAAGGTGAAATCAAAAGACCTTGGCAGTGGTGGGGAGGGACTGAGAGCTCCATGTTGGGAGCCTGAAGGAGTAGAAAGATGGTGTTGACGTCTACAGAAATAGGGAAGGGTTACGCGGATAAGCCAACTTCCTTTGAATGATTACTGCTTTCTTCCAGGAAGTTTTGTAAGATGGCAGACTTGATGCAATCAAAATACAAAGACGCACACATTCAAACCCAGAGGCATCCGGGGCACCCCAGGGAACATCTCGTCCACCTGGTCTCTGTGTTGGCTCTCCTCCATCACGGTAATGAATACCTTTGGTGAACAGACATTTCTTCCTGTGCTATGCCTTGTTTGATGTTATGATCAAAGGGTTAGTGAATAGAGCTCTTTCTGTTGTTCTATCTTCCAAGGAATCCTGAATGATCCTGACATGGGGATGGGAGACATTTGGCTAGCAAAAGGTCTGCAAGGCACTGTTTTGTTCTTCCAAATCAAATTTATAATCAACAAACAATAAGCGCGCTGACGCTTTAGATTCTACATCTTTCAGTTAATCGTACAGCGGTAAAGATATAACCCATTGTTGAAAATTACTTGTGAACACCTGCTTGTTCCCTACTCATAGCCTCATCAAGGATGTTCCCAATTCCTTTATAGATGACATTCGAGCTTTATTTCTATAGATATGAGAGCAGATATCTAGTTCTTTCAGAAACCTTTTTTTATACTAACAAGTTCTGAGATTTCCACCATGACTTCCGTGTCTTTTACTCTTTTTAAATACTTTCCATATCAGTCTGTCGATACCCTCATAATTTTATTGCCTCCAGCATGAACCTCGTCAATATATATGTGGTGGAATCCGGATTTGTTTTCTTTAGTGTCATTTCTACCCCCTTTTTAAGTACCTCAGGGACTACAGTGTTAAGGTCCAAGTAGGGTGGTTCCCCTATCTTTGATGGAAAAGTAACATTGTTAAAATAGCTTTTGCAAATCTTTTCCATTTTTCTTTGGTTTGTAGTTCCTCTTCCATTTTCATCCCTCAATGCTCAAGGGATGACTTTGCTTAGTACGATCTCTTGCCAAGCTTTTGTTAAATTAGTTTTATCCTCCATTTCTTCTCTCTGCTTTATGAAATTACACTACTCATAATCATCCATCATTCTCTTTATAAAATTTTACAGACTGAGTTTATATTTCTAACCCGGTGTTGACCCAGAAGGCAAAAACAAGAGCAATCAGTCAAAGTTGCCAAGAGGCAAATTTAAGTTTGACTTCAGAAAAAAAAAACTTCTTAATAGAGCTATCCAAGAGTAGAATAGGCTTTTTTTTAGAAAATCCCCTTTCATGGAAGGTATGCAAACAAGAGAGGATGGCCACTTGTCAGATATGTTGCAAAGGGAATTTTTTTCAGATATTTATTGGAGAAATGGATAATGAAATACTTTTCAATCCTAAAATTCTATGATTCTGAGATCTTCCCATACAGAAAAAAATAACAAGATTGTTAGGAAGGCAACATATCCTAGACATCACTTTGGACTAAAGTGCCACCCTTGGATTGAAGCTCCTCTGAGACCTCATGCTTTATAGACATTTGACTCTTTCTCTTGGACCTACATGTATTCCACATGCTTTACAGTACCAGAGAAGTGTAAGAACTGGATTTTCTCCTCTCTGTGCTATATCTTTTCCTCTTTCCTTGTGGGTTCAGGTTACTACAGCAACAAGCTTGAATTAGGTCCACTTCTTGGTACTGGATCTCCCTGGCTACTTGCTCAGCTCTCCTAGATTGCTTTCTTGAAGCACTAATTTGGTTTGGGAACTCCTTGCTTTGATTTACGAATTTCCTGTTGATCTTCCATTGCCACTTTGCCCAGTATCCCCTTGCTTCTATCTGGCATTCAATGACTTCACTTGCTGTCGTCCATCTTTTCCCCTTATCCTAGCCCCATCTGCTTCCATCAGGTAAGTGTCAGTTCTTTTAGAAAGTGTCTGTTCAGGCCAACATGCTCTAGGGCCAATCAAGCCATTTCTATTTAGTTTGTAAAGAGTAGAACCTTAAGAAGTTGGAACAAAGGAGTCTCATCAGGGGCTGCTGGGTCATAAATGGGTTAGAATTATAAATCAGTTGATGAAACTTTAGAAATAGGATAATGGATGGTTATAAGTAGTTTAATTTTATAAAGTAGAAAAAACAGTAGAGGGTAGAATTCATTTAAAGAGGACTTGGCAACACCTAACTAAGCACAGTCGTCCCCTGAGCATCGAAAGATGAAAATGGAAGGGGGAATACAAGCCACAGAAAAATGGAAACGTTTTGCAAAAGCCATTTTAACAATGTTATTTTTCCACCAAGAAAAGTGGAACCACCTATTTGCACCTTCATATCTGTGTCCTATCTGTAACGAGCTGTCGTCTCCAGAAGCTGCTGGATCGCTCTCTGGGAAGAGATCTGCTGTGTCTACTACTCAAATCTCTCCGACAGATTCTTCTTCCTGTAACGAACCGTTGTCTCCAGGCAGTTGCTGTTAACTCTTGTCCAAAGAAGTGACTTCCCTTCCTGCAGAGAGCCCCGTCAGGCCTGATGCAATGCAGAGAGTCTCTCTCTTTCTCTGAGAGTCCTCTCTTTTATTCTCCCAGAGAATGGGCGTGGGATAATGCAAGGGCTTCTGGGAAGAACCACCCCAGCCAATGAGCTTGCCCCCTCTTATCAAGTCAACCTGAGTTCTCACCTTGTAATTGTCCAGAAAACCTGAATTCTCACCTTGTCACCCTCCAGACAACCTGAGTTCTCACTTAGTAATCCTAACATCTCCCCCTTTCTTTTGATTTAGAACATAGGACAGTCATGACCTTGAAACATAAATCCATCAATATGGGAAGTATTACAGATAATTACATAAATGACCTTGAAACATAAATCCATCAATATGGGAAGTATTACAGATAATTACATGAATTACATAAGCACATAGTAACATAGTAACATAACACATGCTAGAAGTATATAACATAATCATAAATTGAAAATTTATAAATGTCCATAAGTCCATTGTCCATTAGTCTCATCTTGTGTGAGGAAGTCCAATGGCTCTTTCAGTGTCAGATGTTTCTTAGATCTTCTCCTTTATTTTGAGATCTTTCTCTTTTTCTGTCTCTCTCTGATGGACAAGGCGAATATGACTCGTTGGCACCCATCTGATTCCTTCTCCTGCTGAAGAAATACAAGCAAACCCTCTCCCCCAGGCAGTTAACCTATCTGGTCCCTTCCATTCACCACTTTCTGGATCTCTCCACATCACCTGGCGATTATCTAAGGACAGTGGAGATGCTCTCACTGGACACTGCCCTTCTGGTGGGTTATAAAACCTGTCTGCTGGAGCCAGTGCATCTTTGTCAAAAATTAGAAAATTAATGGTATAGAGAACTAAATTTAGAAGTTCCCTAGGGCTACCTGTGGCTCCCCCTTTCTTTTGTTTTTGGAGGAGTGTCTTAATATCTCTGTTTCTTCTCTCTACTATTGCCTGTCCTTGAGGATTAAAGGGTATGCCCGTGGTATGTAAAATCTTATACTGTGCACAAAAGTGTGTAAAATGTTTGGACGTATATGCAGGTCCATTGTCTGTTTTTATTGCTTGTGGCACACCCATAATTGCAAAAGCCTGTATAAGGAATTCAGTGACCACTCGGGCTGTCTCTTTTGCTGCTGGCATTGCAAATGTGAATCCTGAAAAGGTGTCTACCACGACATGAATAAAAGATAGACGACCAAAAGATTTATAATGGGTCACATCCATTTGCCAGATTTCATTGGGTCTCAAACCACGAGGATTCTTCCCTGGAGGGAGTGTAGGAGCGTGGAAAGGAAGACAAGCTGTACAGCTTTTTACTATGCTCCTAGCTTCCTCTCTTGTGATTCCAAATTGTAAACGTAAAGCTCGAGCAGCCTGATGATATTTAGAATGAGATTCTTGTGCTTCCTGAAATAAAGGACTACTGGCTAACATGGTTAGAAGGCTATCTGCCTTTGAATTTCCATCAAAAATGGGACCTGGAAGTCCACTATGTGAGTGGACATGCAAGATATAAATCTTGCCTGGATGTTTTCTCACTTGCTCTTGAAGTTCCTTAAAGAGCTGATAAATATTGGAGGCTGCAAATTTTATTTGGGCTGTGGCAATTCTTTGTACTACACCTACTGAATAGGCTGAATCAGTAATTATATTTACGTCTCCTGGGTAATAAGTGAGAGCTAGCATGATAGCAAATAATTCATTCTGTTGAGTGGATTGAAATTGGCCCCACGTTGGGCGCCAATTGTAACGAGCTGTCGTCTCCAGAAGCTGCTGGATCGCTCTCTGGGAAGAGATCTGCTGTGTCTACTACTCAAATCTCTCCGACAGATTCTTCTTCCTGTAACGAACCGTTGTCTCCAGGCAGTTGCTGTTAACTCTTGTCCAAAGAAGTGACTTCCCTTCCTGCAGAGAGCCCCGTCAGGCCTGATGCAATGCAGAGAGTCTCTCTCTTTCTCTGAGAGTCCTCTCTTTTATTCTCCCAGAGAATGGGCGTGGGATAATGCAAGGGCTTCTGGGAAGAACCACCCCAGCCAATGAGCTTGCCCCCTCTTATCAAGTCAACCTGAGTTCTCACCTTGTAATTGTCCAGAAAACCTGAATTCTCACCTTGTCACCCTCCAGACAACCTGAGTTCTCACTTAGTAATCCTAACACCTATCAACCAGCTGTGAAGACTTCCATAATTACACTAACCAGAGGTATCCAATATAAGACTCTCAGCATCATGTGACAGCCAGAAACAGATTAAAATGTAATTGGGAAAAGTTGGACAAAATAAATAAAAATACAATGAAACATCGATAGTGTTACATTTGAAAGCTAAGTCAACACAGCCCTCTGAGATCCTTATGAACAGATGGGGGGGGCCCTATTTCAATGTGGGTTGTCCACCACTGCTTGACTGCTCTATTAAAGGTAGTCTTATTAAAATCTATTAAAGGCCTTCATTCCTAGCCAAGTTGAGGTCTCTAAATTACATCCTTATTTCCCCCATTTTAGGGTACAGGCAGCAAGCCCAAAACGGGGTCCATCCATATCCCCTGAATCTCTGAAGTGGAAGAAAAGCCTCCCCCTGCACATTTCTACTTGCTTCTCCAATCTCCTCTTCCTTCCCAACCTCCCATGTCATACAGATTATGGTGAAGCTCTCAGGAGCCTCAAGGTCACCCCAGGAACACCGGAGAGCGAAAAAAACCAGCGCCGGGATCCTCTTTCCCAAAGGCACACATAAGAGCAAAAAGTTTGGCTCATGTTAGAAGGGAAGGTCTCTGTGAGACAGAATTTCCTTCATAGTAATTATATCCTCAGGAATAATACAGTACCGGCCACATAGTATACACTTAAGAACTTCTTCCTGATTAATGGATACATACTTTATAAACTTGCTTTCTAAGTTCACTGAAGGGCTCCAAAAGGTTAAGAATATGGAAAGTTTGCACCTAGAGGTTCACTTCTGTTCCCAACCTAATGGTTTATTTCTGTACCTGGAGTTACCTAGAGTGATTAGGCCATCAAAACAGCATTTTCTATTGCAGAGAATTTAAGACTAACGAGCGTTTCTGGCTTTCTGAAGGTCCCAAGACCAAGGGTTGGTTTTCCTCCAGTGTTGTAGCTGGAGATGTGCTTTTCTGGCCATATCCCAAAGCATAAATATGAACTCTTTAGAAGGCGTGAGCAAGAGACTGGGAAGCTTTCATAGCCCAAATGCCTAGAGACCCGGAATGTACAAAGGCAAGTACATCAAGAATCCAAAGACCTGGATTCTAGTACAGTGTGTTATGACAGCAGTTTAGTGCCCAGAGGCCCTTCCTCAAAAGCTCAGGTCAGGCTAAGAATGTATTTATCATCATCCCACCTGGTGTTCTTGCTTCAGCTCCATAGCCCTGCAATCTCAATTAATTTGGCCAAGATAAATGCTTTTGATAATATGTCAGGTGGAACAGATTTTTCCTCACGAGGGGTTTAGTTTTTAATTTTCTATATGGAGAAAAAAGCAGCATCAAAGAGCAGGATAGCATCTGATGTAGTCCAGTTCATTCCGGAATGTTAGATTACCTTAATTTACTATAATATTCCTTTTATAAATGTAACCAGCTCCTTGATGCATGGAATTGTAGCTGCCACATACACTTAGGTGTAAATTACCTTATTCAATCCTCTTCTTGTTTCAGGGGCCTTGCTTCTGGTTTTTTCTAGCTTAATCCAACTATACGTTCCTCTCCCCCACCATCTCCCACATAGGGGCAGCTTGGTGTAGAAGAAAATGTGTAGGATTTAGAATTTAAAGAACTGTATTTCAATCCAAGTAGTAACTGAAGTGATTTAGAGAAAGTGACTAAATCGCTCAGTTTGTACCCTAAAAAATTGGGGCATTGTACTAGAATCACTGGTATCAAATGGAAATGGGGGGTAGGGGTGGTACTAAACCATTCATAAACATCCCCTGCAGGCAGCATACTGACACTTAGAAAATTACATATTCATATCACCTATGTTCTAGATTTTTATTT
Organism: Sminthopsis crassicaudata; assembly: GCF_048593235.1. Classification (NCBI taxonomy): domain Eukaryota; kingdom Metazoa; phylum Chordata; class Mammalia; order Dasyuromorphia; family Dasyuridae; genus Sminthopsis; species Sminthopsis crassicaudata. Next base: position 52,437,619 of record NC_133623.1, on the reverse strand, counting down.
ATTTTGTTAAATATTTCTCAATTATATTTTAATCTAGTTCATCACTCACTTAGTGGTCTTTGGGAGGTGTGCTTGATAACTCTGTACTAAAGAATCTTCTAGAAAGGATATAATAATGAAGCTAAAAACAATTGGATAGGGCCTGTGAGATTGGTCCTCCTCACTCCAGGGCTAGTGCCCTGAGTTCAAATCCGGCCTTAGACACTTAACACTTGCTAGCTGTGTGATCCTGGACAAGTCACTTAAACCCAACTGCCTTGAAATCAATTTTTAAAAATTGGATGCTTCTGGGACTGGAGGGGGGAAGCTAGGGAAGGAACCACTTCAAATGGCAATTCAGCCACTATCCATGTGACTTAGGGGAGGTCACCTTTCTTCTCTGGGAATCAATTCCCTGATCTGTAAAATCTTTCAAAGATGAATTGATAGTAGCTCAGCAATCATAATCCATTGGTTCTTTTGGTAGTCACAGATAAGATCCATTTATGCCAAGTGACATAAATTCATGAGAATGAGGTGCTGTCTTATTATCTTCCTGCTTGACTTTTAAAAACTTAACATCTTTTTTATGATTTGTATTCTGTCTCTTTTCACACATAGGTCATTCTCTTTGGGAAAGAAAACAGAAGCAAAGAACTGAGTGGCTCTGCCCGATGCTCTTGTCAACTGCAGTTGTCCTAGCCACCTTGAGAAGGGATCTTGTTTTTTACTTTGACGAACTTCATTTTCCCAAAATAGCAGCAGCAACAACAATAACAACAACTGGCAATATTTTATTTTGCTTCCCAATTACACATCGGTCTAAACTTTAACTCCTCCTACAGGACCAGTCCAAGGCTTGAAATTCAGCTTGGATTACCTGCCCTTACCTCCATCAGATGGCTATTAAACAAAATCTATTTAATAAGTTCCCTGGGCATCCATATCCATTACTTTTGGCTAGAGGTTACAGACCTTCTTTCTTGTCATGGCTTCCTTTGGCAGGCTGGACTCCCCACAATAATATTCTAAAGTGCATAAAATAGCATAAGAGGATTATAAAAGAAACTAATTGCATTGAAAACTTGTTCTAGATAATGAGTTAATGAGCCTCAGATTAAGAGTCTCTGCTTTATAGGAAACGGTGGGGAAAATTCCCATTTTCCCTCTCATTAGAATTCTTTTTTTCTGAATCTCCCGAGTGTTATTCTTCAGGCGTTTCCTGAACCTCCTCAGTTGACTTCCCCCATAACATTTTGGCTTATGGGATCCTATCTATCCTTCCTTTGAACTCTTTGAAATCTGCCCTCCTTAAATCTAGTGTACATATTTAGCTATTTTCAGTTTTCTTCTCCTTTATCAAAAACTCTAAGATTAAATATATTCCCTTCCCAAGTTTCTCATCATTTCTACCCCATCAACTTATCTCTCCCTGTTGGTAAAAATAAAAATAAAAAAAAGATCCAGACTAGAATGTCTCTTTCTTGGCAACTCTATCCTTTAAAGGAAAAATGATGATTAAAGCATGTCAAGATATTACTATCTGCTCCGCATTTGGCAGTTGTCCCCAGAGTCCTCATCATTATTAAATCATGCCTCTGTGCTAGGTGCGTGATGTTTCCTAAAAAACCTCCATTTCTTCCTTCTCTCCAGGTGGTGTGTAGTACACTCTAATGAGGATATCAATTCTCTTTCTGCATCTCTTGATATTTACCCAAATAATCTCCACCATGCTTCCCAGCATGTTTACCAAATCAGTAAATCTTTTAAATCTACAATGCTACCTTGTGAAATAATCCAACCATTCTCTGGAGAGCAATTTGTAACTATGTCCAAAGTGCTATAAAACCGTGCATATTCTTTGTTCAAGAGTTCCACTACTACGGGCTATATCCCAAAGAACTGATAAAAAAAAAAAAAAGAGGAAAAGGACCCACATGTACAAAAATGTTTGTAGTGGCAAAGAATTGGAAAATGAGTAGATGCCCATCCATTGGGGAAAGGCTGAATAAGTTACGGTAAATGAAAGTAATGGAATATTATTATTCGATAAAAGTGATGAACAGGCTGATTTTAGAAAGACCTGGACATTTTTACAAGAACTGTTGCTGAGTGAAACAAGCAGAACCAGGAAAACATTGTACATAGCAACAGCAGGATTGTGTGATGATCAACTATGATTAACTTGGTTTTTCTCAGTGGTTCAGTGATCCAAAGCAATCCCAGTAGATTTTGGAGGGAAAACACCATCTGCATCTAAAGAACTATGGAGACAGAATGTAAATCAACACAAACTATTTTCATCTTTGTTTTTCTCCTTTTTTTTTCTCCTGGTTCCTCCTTTTGTTCTGATATTTTTTTCATTTATGATTTATATGGAAATACATAAAAAAATGAACATACATGTATAATCAAAAAAATTTGTTTTACATATAAATGGGGAAAATAAAAATGAGAAAAAATATGCAATACTACCATCCATAGTACTCCCTTTTTTACTCATCCTATTTCTTTTCAATAACTCTATGTCCTTTCAGAACCACATTGGACTCATAGGGCTCATGCCATAAAGGCCAGTGATATGTTATCAAATTTGTCTTCTTGGGGTAGTATCTCCAGTCCATCTCGCCTAGTGGTTGTATTTTGTGTATCTGCTTTGTATACAGACATCTGAAGCCATTTATTTCTTATATTTTATCTTCTGTCCATTTCTGGGTATCTCTACTACGATTCATCTTTCTACTTGTGGTATCTAGCTTGGTGGACATATGCGGGTTCTTTTATCTCTCTATCTTTCTTTTAAGCTTAAAACCAGGAAATAGCTGAGCTTGTACAATTGACAAGTGGGAAAAGATCTTGTTGAGACTTTCAGTCATTCATTCAATATAAATCAAAACTCCACAAGATACTGAAGTACTTTGCCTGTGGCCCAGAATTTAGACTTACCATTAGAAGAATAGAGAAGGATCAGAAAGGGGGAAAAAAAAACCTCAAATGATTCCTAAAAACAAAAGCCTGCCTGTCTTTGTGGTGATTGGGATGTAGAAAGAGGGAGAAGAGACTAGTTATCTATATAGGGGAAAGAAAACCAGGTGGATGAAAAATGAATATTGACTCTAATGGGGGGAAATTCATCACTTCTTAATGCAATCCATTGTTTCCTCTCCTTGTTAGGAAGTTCTTTTTCCCCTGATGTTAAAATGCCTCTGGTCGGGATCTGTCTCGCTGTAACTCCCACCTATTGCTCCCAGCTCCACCTTCTGCGGCCAAATAGAACAAATCTTTTTCCTTTTCCACATTCAGTCCTTCAAACACTTGAAAGAGACTAATGTGTCTTCTCACCCACACCCAGCCTATTATCAAATCTCCTCTCCTCCAGCTTTCTTCTCCTTAATCTGCTCCTTGTCTGGTGACCAAGGCGGTCACCCTCCCCTGGAATATCTCTAGCACACAATGGCCTTCCTAAAATGATAGAGCCAGAAAGGAACTTCGAGATCATTTAGTAAAATTCATTTTATAACTGAAGAAATCCAGGGCCAATGAAGGGGAGTAAGAGGCCTGTGATTTCACTGCTAAAGGAAACTTTCAAATGAGTAAACTCAGTCTACTAATGCAGGTCAGTATCTCTACCATTTATAGCTGTAGGGAATAGCTTAGGGTCCAGCTTTTTAAACTGTGACCCTATATGGGGGTCTCATAACGGAATATGGGGTTGAAAATTAATGACTTATTATCAATAAATGTTTGACATGTATGCCTATTTTATATACCTGTATACTCAGGGTCACATAAAAACTTCTCCCATGAAAAGGGGTCACAAATGGGAAAGGTTTAAGAGATCCTGACCTAAAATACCCAAATATTGTCTTCTCCAGGGGCACACAGCCAGAGAGGCTCACAGGTGGCACTTCAAGCCACGTCTCCATGTTTCTAAGGCCAGCTCTCTGTCGTTCACATAGTTCCTTTTATACCGTCCAAAGTCTAACACGTAGTAATGTCAGAAGTAGGATTCAATCCCAAATTGCCTCCAAATCCGGTGCTGTTCCCCAATATGAAACTACCTCCTTCCAGGTGCCTTAGCTATTGCTTCTGCCCAGTGGCCTCTCTTTTTTTTGCACCCCCATCCTCATTCACTGTAAGCGGCTATAGATGTAACCAAAAAGGAAGTAACTCAAGAAGCAAAAGAAAACTAACAAGACTTCTTTTCTTGCAAATAGCACGCCTTGGCCATTCTGAATAGCCTCTCTGGATCTCAAGTCATACTTGTTAATAGGGAACATTTGGAAACTAATGTTAAAATAAGTGAACATTTTCCAGGTGATTTCTCACTGGAGACAATAGGTCGTTTTCACAAGCTTTCTTGTGGTTTCTTTAAAGGTCAAAGGACAATTCTTTTGGCATTTCAGCTTAACAACTACTGCAATCTAGAGTGAGAGAGACAAAGTCAGAAGTGGAAGGTCTCCTTGGTAGTTTGTATCAGTGGTCGATTGGCTAAAGTGCTTTTATTCTTTCAATTTAAAACACAAAGGCACTTTTCATTTTTCCCCCTTGTTGAAATTTGCCTTGGTCACCCCAGGATTTCCAACATATTATAATTCTACGAATTTGTCTCTTCTTGTCTTATTCCGTCCCAACAAGTACATACGCACCCACATCCACACATCCACATCTTGCTGACTTCCTGTCTGGGAAGCTAAATCCGAGTTCAGTGCTTAATTTCTAATCTAGGTAAAACATGCAAAGAAAGGGAGTGAATGACAGAAGCTATGATACCATCCTGTATTCATGGAATCATAAATTACTGGAAGCCACATGCCATGCAAGAAGGAAATCATGATGAATGGGAGACGCCATTAGGAAAGGAATCAGAACCAAAGTTTGGTAGCTAGCTCCGTGACCTGGAATAAGGCATTCGATCTCTCTAGGTTTTCATCTCCTCATCTTTAAGACAAAAGAGTTAGTTTAGCTTGTCTCTAAGTTATCATCTTATATGCAAAGGTTACTGCTAGCTGTGCCATATTACATTCTAAAATTCCATGCTCTGAATTTATCTACTGGTTCAGAAAAGAGGTATTCTATATTCTAAGATCACTTTCATCTCCGACATTCTATGTTCTAAGGTCCTTCCCAATTCCAACATATTTTGTTCTAATGTCAAATAAAAAAGTGCCAGAAGAGGGAAGAACCTTAAACATCATAAGTTCTAAGATCCCTTCTAGTTCTAGACTTTTTAATACACTCAGTGATACTTGGGTGCATATCTGTCTTGGGAAAAAAATGACATATCAAATGGCAGAGGTAGAAGGAAGAAAGCAGGAAAAAAAGGAAGTGGGGAAAAAATGAGCATTTATTAGTTATTCTATGCCAGTACTAAACAGTTTACAAATATCATCTCACTTGATCTTCACAATAATCTTGAAAGGTAGATGCTATTTTTACACCCATTTTACAGTGGAGGAAATTGAGGGAGGGTACATGACTTACCCAGGGTATTAAAGCTAGTGCCTGAGATCGTTTTTTAAACTCAGGTCTTCCTGATTTCAGGTCCAACACTCTAATTATTGTACCACCTAGCTATCTCTAGGTAGCTCAAAGTTATTGGAGTGGTTTGCCATTTCTTTTTCCAAGTGAAGAAACTAAGGCAAAACGGAAAAAGTGATTTTTCCAGGGTCACACAGCTAGTTAGTGTCTGAGGCTGGATTTGAATTCCTGACTCCAGGACATGAATTTTTTTCCCCTGCAGAGCCACCTAGCTTCCATTCCACAAAGAGAACTTAGAGACTATAAATCTAAAGAGACCTCCTCATTTTATAGAGAAGGATACTGTCTCTCAGAAAAATGAAATGACTTGCTGCCAAGTACACAGGTAGTCTAGAACCAGTATCTGAATCCTAATCTCAGCCTACAAATCTTGCAAGTTTTCCATTTTTAAATCCTCCTGTTCACAGATGAGAAACTGAGGAACAGAACCATAATAGGATTTCCTTAAGATCACAGAGTGACTTAGTTATAGACCTAGGAGCAGAAGTTAGGGCTCCCGATTACTTACACAGTTTTGTTTTCATTGATTTTGTTTGTGCGATAGCCTCGGCACTGAAATAATTCTAGATTCCATAGAAGCTGGGAGTTGGAAGAGTTCTTGGAAGTTATCTAGTCCAACATCTTTACAAATAGATGGTATGAAGGATTCCGGGTCAGAATGACCTGGGTTCAAATTCTGCCTCTGTTTCTTTTTTTTTTTTTCTTTTTTTAATTTTATTTATAAATTTTTTGACAGTATATATGCATGAGTAATTTTTTTACAACATTATCCCTTGTATTCATTTTTCCAAATTATCCCCTCCCTCCCTCTACTCCCTCCCCTAGATGACAGGCAATCCCATACATTTTACATGTGTTACCGTATATCCTAGATACAATATATGTGTGTAAATCCCATTTTCTTGTTGCACATTAAGTATTAGATTCCGAAGGTATAAGTAACCTGGGTAGATAGACAGTAGTGCTAACAGTTTACATTCCCTTCCCAGTGTTCCTTCTCTGGGTGTGGTTGTTTCTGTCCATCACTGATCACCTGGAAGTGAGTTGGATCTTCTTTATGTTGAAGATATCCACTTCCATCAGAATACATCTTCATACAGCATTGAAGTGTACAGCGATCTTCTGGTTCTATTCATTTCACTCAGCATCAGTTGATGTCAGTCTCTCCAGGCCTCTCTGTATTCCTCCTGCTGGTCATTTCTTACAGAGCAATAATATTCCATAACCTTCATATACCATAATTTACCCAACCATTCTCCAACTGATGGACATCCATTCATCTTCCACTTTCTGGCCACTATGAAAAGAGCTGCCACAAACATTTTGACTGCCTCTGTTTCTATGACTCCAAACTTCAGCTTTTTCTCATCTGTAAAACTGGAATAAGAATCACCTATAATCTCTACCTCAAGGAGTTATTGTAAGGCTCCAAAGAGATTAGATGATGTTAAATAGGATGCCTTTAAAATGCTATAAAATGTTAGTCTTTTTATTATCGGTGAATGTGCTTTATTGAAGGTTAGGAGGAAAGCCCAGATTTGAGTATTCAACCACCTCCCAGTTCTTTGCCCTACTAGGGAATCAATCAGCCACTTCACCTTGACTTGCTTGGACCAGTTAACAATGGGAAGGAGACTCCAAACTCCAATTTCTAACCTCTGGGCTCCCTCCAGTAGTCTCTGTGCTTTGTGGAGGACAATCAGATTTCATCTGTGAGAAAAATGGGTAATATCTCCTGCTTCCAAAATGGAATGGGAGGTTTGAAAATGGAAATCGCTTACTTAATTCACTCTAAATCAATGTCTTTGTTGATAATGCCTCTGTCAATGGAAGTATCAGGAGTCCAGCTGAGCACTGGTGCAGAGCCCCTCAGTCATTCGTTGTCTCAAGCTGTCCTTGGGACAGGAACTAGAAGAAACAATTTTCAATTAGGCCTCAGCGGTATGACCTTTTTTCTCCATACAGATATTACAATATTCTTTGGATGACCTCCCTCTGAGGGACAAATAGGGAGGAAAGTTTTCCAAAGAGACTGATCGAAAGGCATGGGGTTCATGTGGAATCCACAGTTAGGATAATAAATAGAAAGTCTTTGAGGAGCTCAAAGAATGTTTCAAAAATCTGCCGTGACAGTTCCCATAGTCTTGTGATGGAGAGAACCGTCTGCAGCCAGAGAGAGGACTGGGGCAACTCAGTGTGGATCACAATGTGGCATTTTCCCTTGTTTTGTTGTTCTTTGCTTGCTTTTTGTTTTCTTTCTCATTTTTTTCCTTTTTTGATCCGATTTTTCTCGTGCAGCATGTAATTGTGGGAATATGTACAGAAGAAGTGCACGTATTTAACATATATCACATTACTTGCTGTCTAGGGGAGGTGGTAAGGGGAAAGAAGAGAGAAAAAAATTGGAACACAAGGCTTTGCAAGGGTGAATGTTGCAAACTATCTATGCATATGTTTTGAAAATAAAAAGCTTTAAAAATAAAAAACAAAAAATCTGCTTTAAGTTTTGATGAAGTCTTAAAGTACTGAACAAGTGCCCTGTGGGCTTGAGTTTAACAGCAAGGAAAGGGAAATCATTTCTCAGAATAGGCTATCTTTTTAGGGACTCAGACAAGTTGCATATATTGCTATCCAATTAAATGACTCAACTCATAAGAGAATCAATTTTTGGAGAAGCATGCAAATACCTACTATGTGCTAGATGCTGACGACACATAAAAATGAAATGGTCTCTCTCCTCACAGGACTGTTATTACGAAGAGAGAGGGCCACGACATACACAAATGTACATAAACCCTGACTATGGACAGAGAAAGGACAGGATAGAGACTAGACTTATGACTTCAATGGTTTAGGGAGATCTTTGGGAGGAAATTTCTCTACCAATGCAGATGGGAAGATTCTAGGCAAATGATAGTTGTTGAAAATGCTAATTATTGTTGCTATTATTATTATTATTATTATTATTAATGTTACTATCTGACCAGACCCACAATTTTATTGGTGTCAGGAACTCCTACTGGATAAGACACACATACCAATACAATATTAGAGATTTGCCCAGGGAACTGCGGTTTGCCTAAGAGTCAAATAGCCTATATATATATATATATATATATATATATATAAAGCAGAGATTCTTAACTCCAAGACCTACTCTGCAATTCCTGTGCTATTACTACTACTTTGTACTGTATCTTGTAGGATATTTTACTAATATGCATGACCTTGGGTAAGTCCTTCCCCTCCTGGGCCTCAGTTTCCTTTTCTGTAAAATGAGGGAGTTGGCCTAGATGGCCTCTAAGGTCTCTTCCAGAGAAATACATCCATGATCCCATGATGCTCTGAAGCTTTTATTAGTTTCAGCAACATCTTGGAAAGAGCACTAGACTTGGAGTTAGGAAGACTTGAATTCACACTGTGTGACTCTAGGCAAGTCACTTTGCTTCTGTCAACCTCAGTTTTCTCATTTGTATACTGGGAATAATAATAGCATCTAACTCCGAGGGAGTATTTTCAGTTATCAACTGAGATAAAACATATCAAATATTTTGGAAAGCGTACTATGCTATAGAAAGTTTAGTTATTACAGGTGTTTGCCTTTATTTCTTATCACTCCTACTACACCGTAAGCTTGTTGAAGGCAAGGAGCAAGTTCATCTGCGTATCATCCCTTATGTCTAGCACAGGATCTTAGGTGGAAATTCTCAATGCCATGCCCAGAGTTGGGGACATATAAGTCAGCACACTTTATGAATTATTCTTACAGGCAGAAAATGTTCTTAGCAAGTGGAATTTGTTTTTTCTATTTGTTTGTTTTTTTGCTGAGGCAATTAGGGTTAAGTGACTTGCCCAGGGTCACACAGCCAGGAAGACAAGTGGAGTTTAATGTCACAGAGGCACCATTAGTTTGGGGCCCGTTTACATCATCCTAGTGACAATGAATCCTGGTTTACCTCACTTTGTGGAGGCAGCCTCTTTCTATTACACAATACAGCTACCATCATCTACTGGATCACTTTGAAAAGGGGAAAACGGCCTAGATACACTAAGTCCCCCGGGGCCAGAAGCCAAAAGTTCCAAGAAGCGGTTTCCGGCTAGACAACAGGGAAAGAGAGAGCAGTTTTCTAAATTTCTTTGAAAAATCCATTTCAAAATATCTTGTTTTGAGCTAGGGAACAGACTAGCAGGAAGCTAGTAGCAGAGCTGGCCATTCAATTAGCTAAGCTATGTTTTGGGCCCTACTCAGAAAATAGCTTATTTGCAAACAGGCTAACCCATTGGAAAAAGAACTTGGAAAAGCTCAATACAGCCCTGTATCAATGAAAATAATAATTAAACTTTACTCCGTTAACAGGTAATTTCCAAAATGAAAATGTCAAAAAGTCACTCTGAGTAAAAAAAAACCTCCAACAGCGAGATTTTTATTCCCTTCCCTTCCCTTCTGCTTTGGAATTCACATAACTGGGTTTTTAATTAGCTTCCTTTAAAAATAACTGCAATTCCAATTTTCCTCTTCACTTGGCGAAGTGCCATCAGCATATTTTCAAATGGGCCAATTTCTGCATATGGGTTATAGTCGACTGATATTTTTCAAGTAGCCACTCACGCCAAGCAAGCCGTAAAGGCTGCCAATAGCATTTTGATCCCTTCCTAATGGAAGGGGGTGTGACAGGAAAACAGTCTATAAGCTGGCTACATTTTAATAATCCTCCATAAGGCCGCCACACACACACACACACACACACACACACACACACACACACACACACGCATGCGCACGCACACACACGTTTGACCCATATGCCTCTTCCCCTTTTAGAAGTTGTGATATAATCTAATCTCATTTGTACCCATTTGCATTCAAATCTGTCATTGCTCTTCAGGCCCCGAATGTTAGGTTTCTGGTATCCCCCACCCTCAGGCATTCTGCATCAGAAATGGAAACCTGAAAGTGAAGTTCAGCTGCCCACATCTTGGCTTGATTTCTATTAGTTAACACTATAGAGGGGGACTAGCAACCAGGCTACAAGTCCCTGGCTCCCCGCCCCCCCCCCTGCCATTCGATATCTCTCACACACACACACACACACACACACACACACATACACACATGCACGCACGCACACATACATACAAACAGGCACAGAAAACAACACAATGAGCATTCAGGGCAAGGAGCTCTAGACACGGGATGCCCAGCCTCTGGCTTCATTTGCATTACCGACTCTTTCCCCTTAAGCCACTCGGACTTAGAGCCATTATCATGTCCCGGTCACTCTCTGCTCTCGTGCTAAAATGGGCACACAAGACACAGTTCCAGTGTCATTGCCGTCGTTCTCACAGAAACCAGCCTAGTTTCTCATTACACACTCTCTGTCCTCTGCCATCTCCTTGCCACCACTCAATGTACCTCCAATAAACATAACCACTGCCTCTCCGTTGCCGCCTACCCATCCCTCTCCCCTATACAATGACAAAAGGTGAGCAGGAAAATATTTCAGACGGTGTAAACATCAAAAAAACATAAACAGATGTAAACATCTGCATCTGCTTCGGAATTGCCACCTATATGGTCATGTCTCCTGACTCTCCATTGTGGCCAACAGGTCTGGCACACTAAAGTATTCACACTGGGGGTTGCCAACCCCTACTATACTCCTACACTGATAGAGCAGTTCTTATCCTGGTTCTCCCCAAAGATCTCTGTGAGAAAAAATGGACAAATCTCCAGATTAGACCACAATATTCACTTGGAATTGGCCATAATGCTCCTCGGTGACAATTTCCATAGGTGCCGATGGTGGGGTTAGGGAGGGAAACAGTTGCATGGTAGGTTCCTACCCAGTTTCTGATGCTGTCTCCATCTCTCTTCATTAAGGACTTGTCCACTTCAGTGTCCCAGATGTTGCCCAAACCTTTTCGTATTAAAGTGGTCTACTGAGCACCCTGCACATCAGAAAGCTGATGGAGCTAGTAGCTCAGGGCCCTCGGTGACCATTGCCCACAAGGCTGCCGATTTCCATGGGATTTCATTTATCTTTACAATAAAAGTTGTTTACTTTAGTCTCTCATGTAGTCCCTTCTTCCACCTGCTACTTTGAACTCGAGCGCTGATTGACTGGCCTGACAAGCAAGGCTATGCTATGCACTTGTAGTTAAATCAGATTGTGTTTATTCCACTTTATATTCAATGGCCTTGGGCTTTCTCAATCAGCTCTCTCAAGCAAAGGTCTGGTTCACATGTTCAGTTCTGATGAATTCTGTCTGCTAACATTAACCACATGGACGCCGAGGAAAGACAAGCACACTAATACACTGTTGGTGGAGCTGTCGCTTGTTTCTATGATTCTGAAAAAAAAGAAAAAGAAGGCTCTTTTGACCCAGAGAGCCTACTGCTGAGACCAGATGAGAAGACCCCATAAACACCAAAACAGACATTATAGCATTTTTCATGGAAATAAAAATATTTGAGGCAAAGTAGACGCTCATAGGCCGGAAAAAGGATAAACACGTTGTGTTGTAAGAAAAGATGAATAGGAAGCTTTGGGAGAACATAGAGTGACCTGTGAACTGATGCAGTAGGGAGTAAGCAAAACCAGCAGGACAACACAGATGATAACCATAACAATGTCAGGTGTGAAACAGAACATCAAGCAATTGGAAATTGTCCCTAAGGAAGATGTGAGAAGATCTAACTCCTGCCTTTCTTTATTGAGTGGGAGCCAATGGCTAAGGAGCACCTTTTATTTTCCCTTCTCACTCTCATTTGTTTATTGTTGCAAGGGTAGTTCATAGAATAGGAAAGGTAGAAAGAGATGTATTTGCAGGTTCCTCTGCTGTACAATGAAGATAATAATATTAAACTAAATGACCCCTAAAGGCCTTCTAGTTCCACATCTATGTTCCCAAGATGCTACTTTATTTGTAAATGAAAGTGATATAAAAATACATGAGGGGAAAAAAAACAAAAACAAATTTCTCTCACCACTTGTGTTAGCCGAACTCAGGGCAGATCATGGCCCATATGATTGCCTTTGGATAACCATACAGCCACGGTCTTCATATTGCCCACTGCTATAGCCACAGACTAGAGTTAACAAGGAATGGGAGGAAGAGGGCAGAGGGCCCTCTCCCTTTTGGGAGTGTCACCTAGGAAGAGTTTACGCTCAGATGTGGGTGCAGAAAACCCCTAATGATTCTTAGTGAGACAATTTTAATGACACAATTCCAGATACGCAGCTAACGGATAAAAGACTTCTCCCAATGATGCGGATCCTACACGTTCTGATCCTACTAGAAGCAGGCCCTCAGTGACATCTTTGTGGGCAACTCCATATTAGGTGGTCTAAGTGTACCAATTTCACTAGAGACTTGGGAAGCTTCTTTTGCCCCTCTGGGACTGCTTCCTTCTCTGTCAAAGGTAGAAGTTGTCCTAGACTCTAAGGCCCTGACAATTTTAAATCTATACTTCTCCCTCCCTACACTAAACCTATTCCCCCCCACCCCGAGCAGAACATGAACTCAACCACCATTTATTTGATTGAACACGCAATGTAAAAAGCCACCTCCTGGACATCTTAGAAATCCATAGAGAATTTTCACTTGAGGAATGGAGCCCAGGATACCTTAGAACTCCCACGGATGTGTCAGCTCACCATGTTGGAAACCATTCCTGACTCCCACGGGCACTTTAACTGCTGCTCTGTTCTTCATTCTGCTGCGGGCAAATGACACTGTCCACTTTCAGTCACTATTGGCTTCCCACCTCTGAAGCTCACATTAAGTAGGTTTCTATACTTTAGTAGGATTCCCTGGTTTCTCTCTTGAGACTCCATGGTCCTTCTGTGTTCTTCCCACTCACCTCTTCTGTTCTGGAATCTAAATGCCCTGCAACTCAGCACAGAGATATTGATGATGGAGAAACTTCACTAAATGTTTGCTTCCTTCTTTCCTTCCTCCCTTCTTTCTTCCCTACCTCTTTCTCTACTTCCCTCTCTCTTTCTTTCCTTCTTTTCTTTCTTTCTTTCCTTCCTTCTTTCTTTCTCTTTTTCTTTTTCCCCCTCCCTCCCTTCCTTCCTACTCTTCCTTCCTCTATCCCTCCCTTTCTTGCTTTTTTTCCTTCTTCATTCCTCCCTCCCTCCCTCCAATTACACCTGGAATTATAAAAGGAAATGTCAAAGCAAAAGGAGGCAGCTTTTACCCCTAATAGTGAAATCAGCAAGAACTACACATCATTTGAAAAGGAAAGGGGGACGATAAGGTCCTAACAAGAGGTCCCCAAAGAAATCTGGGAAACCTAAGTCACCAGGGGTGCCTTCAGAAACAGCACACTCCTGGCCTGGATTGGGATGCCCGGTGAGGTGGATACCAGCTTTCCTGGGATATGTGCCACTGGCAAGCAGAGTCTGGTTGCCCTGTCTTTTCTCTTGATTGAGTGGGGGATTAGGGGAGGCTGGGGTGGGACCAGAGTCTCAAGGGTGCCCTAGGCAAGTAGGGAGGCTTTGGAGTGGCAATCAGTCCTCTTGGAGCCTGCTGTGCAAATGCAGCTGTCAGAGAAACCTACACTTGTTGTTTTTTTCTGCCAAGGGACTCCTAGGGAGGGGGAAAAAATAGGACACAGTGTGAATGAATGAATCAGAATTAGTGCTCCACAGGTGGTGGAGAACTCATTAAATCACAAGCTTTACCACCCAGAGGACTCCGAAACTAACTGGCATCTCTTCGTCCCCACATAGATGCCTTGCAAATCAAGGAGAGAGGGCTGTGCCAGGCCTTCCCTGCCCTTAGTTCAGTCACTTGTACCAATTCCCCTAAATTTTTCCAACAAAACAGCAAAGAAAGGTCGAGGATAATTAATTCCTTGATGGACCCAAAGCCTAATAACACTCATTTGTGGATTGTATCACCTATTTACTGACTGATGAGAGGATTGACTTCCATGTTAGACCCTGGGTATACTGTGGGGTGGGATTCATTGGTCAGATCCCCCGCCCTCAGTGAAAACAGCAAGATCTCAGGCCTACGCTTTATTCCACTGAATTCCAGTCTCTGGATACATGTGTAGTTCCAAGTCTTGTCATTTTGAAACTACCAGTTCCCAGAATACCTAGGAATGTTAGGTCTTCAAGGACTCCCAAATAATATATCTGCACAATTGTCTCCCATCATGCTTTACTCCCCCCCCCCCACTAAGCCTCATCACCACAAAAGCCAACTCTACCAACTTAGGAGTCG